>NC_053493.1:186518146-186815646 GCF_905171775.1 Rana temporaria
TGTATATCCCATGTGATATTTCCGGAGGTTTACTGGAGGCCTTGCTCTACATGTTACGCGCGTTAGCGCTTCCTCAGGAGCATAAGATATTGCATAGAATCAGTCGCATTGGGGGTAGACAAGCGACAGTAGTGTCTTAACCCCACAGTGGCTGAGTGGACAGATTCTGTCAATCCAGCCTAACGTGGGGATATTATCAAAAAACACATAAAGGATTATAAGGAAGGGTGATCAAGCAGTCAGGTGCTGGTAAGCACTTGAATTCAAGTCCGGGGATCTGCACGTGCGGTATTTCAATGCTCAGTGTGCTAGGCTAGATAGGGTAGATGAAACCATCTAATAACGCAGTCTTTCAATCCTAGGTATGAGTGCCAAAGGATATTGTATAATACTGCCAGAGCAAAATCCTGTAGCCTGATCCGCACCTAGATCCGCACGTGTCCCCAGAGAGGTGATAGGCGCTATCACCTCTCTGGGGACACGTGCGGATCTAGGTGCGGATCAGGCTACAGGATTTTGCTCTGGCAGTATTATACAATATCCTTTGGCACTCATACCTAGGATTGAAAGACTGCGTTATTAGATGGTTTCATCTACCCTATCTAGCCTAGCACACTGAGCATTGAAATACCGCACGTGCAGATCCCCGGACTTGAATTCAAGTGCTTACCAGCACCTGACTGCTTGATCACCCTTCCTTATAATCCTTTATGTGTTTTTTGATAATATCCCCACGTTAGGCTGGATTGACAGAATCTGTCCACTCAGCCACTGTGGGGTTAAGACACTACTGTCGCTTGTCTACACCCAATGCGACTGATTCTATGCAATATCTTATGCTCCTGAGGAAGCGCTAACGCGCATAACATGTAGAGCAAGGCCTCCAGTAAACCTCCGGAAATATCACATGGGATATACAACTCAACATTATACTTGTAACTGTGCTTGTCAGATAAAGCTTGTATATATTAAGATTGTATATTGTTGTCACTACCCGTGTAGTATTAGTCACTGACCTAAATTTGATTTTATGTCTGTTTGATTTTATATGATATTTCATACTCAATAAATCTTTAGTTTTCTATACCAAATTGTACTGTGTGCCCTCAAAGCCCAACTAATAGTTTTTCACTCAAATTCTCGATATATCGGGGCGGTGGCACAATTTATACAGGTGCATTCGCGGTATCACCACGCGACATATGCACATTAAAATAGGCTTTCTCTTTTTGTTAATGATTCTTACTCTGAATGGTCTAAGGTTATTAGTGGTGTACCCCAAGGTTCAGTGTTGGCACCCTTACTTTTGTATATCATTATAAATGATATTGGGTCTGAGATCAAAAGTAACATTTCTGTCTTTGCAGATGACACCAAGCTATGCAGTGGAATAACGTCCTTACAGGATGTCTCCAATTTACAAGCCGACCTCACTGCTCTGTCTAATTGGGCGACTGAGTGGCAGATGAGGTTTAATGTTGATAAATGTAAAGTTATGCACTTGGGGGCTAAGAATATGCATGCATCATACATACTAGGAGTACAACAACTGGGGGGATCCGTAGTGGAGAAGGATCTGGGGGTTTTGGTAGATCATAAGATCAATAATGGCATGCAATGCCAAGCTGCGGTTTCCAAAGCGAGCAAAGTCCTTTCTTGTATTAAGAGCCCTTTCACACTGGTGCGTTTTTGCGGTAAAATAGCGCTATTAAAACGCTCATAAAACGCTCTCCATGCATCTCAATGGACCTTTTCACACTGAGGCGTTGCGCTGGAGGAGCGTTGAGAAAAGTCCTGCAAGCAGCATCTTTGGAGCATATTCCTCATCTGGAATATGCAGTTTAGTTTTGGGCTCCAGTTCTCAAAAAGGATATCGGGGAACTGGAGAAAGTGCAGAGAAGGGCAACCAAACTGATAAGAGGCATGGAGGAGCTCAGCTATGAGGAAAGATTAGAAGAACTGAATTTATTCACTCTGGAGAAGAGGAGAATAAGGGGGGATATAATCCACATGTACACATATATAAGGGGTCCATATAGTGAACTTGGTGTTGAGTTATTCACGTTACAGTCAACACTGAGGACAAGGGGGCATTCTTTACATCAGTGGTCTCAAAGTACCGGCCCGCGGGCCATTTGCGGCCCGCGGACCAGTTATAAATGGCCCTCAGGCAGGGTGGAAGTGAGGGGAGCAAAAAAAAAATTTTTTTTTTTTTTTAGCTGGTGCCATCTGGTGGTGAGCCGTTGGTATTACAAGTTATTACCACCAGATGTGAGATGGCGCCATCTGGTGGTGGCCGTTGGTATTACAAGTTAAGCATTACAAGTTAAACAGCAATTCTAATGTCATTTTACACTATTTTCACTGCCATATTCTTCCCTCTAATTAGAACCCCCAAACATTATATATATTTTTTATCCTAACACCCTAGAGAATAAAATAGCGATCGTTGCAATACTTTCTGTTACGCCGTATTTGCGCAGCGGTCTTACAAGCGCACTTTTTTGGGAAAAAATTACACTTTTTTTAATTAAAAAATAAGACAACAGTAAAGTTATCCCCATTTTTTTTAATACTATGAAAGATAATGTTACGCCGAGTAAATTCATACCCAACATGTCACGCTTCAAAATTGTGTCCGCTTGTGGAATGCCGACAAACTCTTTTTTACCCTTTAAAATCTTCATAGGCGACGTTTAAAAAAATCTACAGGTTGCATATTTTAAGTTACAGAGGAGCTAGAATTATTGCTCTCACTCTACCAATCGCGGCGATACCTCACATGTGTGGTTTGAACACCGTTTACATATGCGGGCGCTGCTCACGTATGTGTTCGCTTCTGCGCGCAAGCTCGTCGGGACGGGGTGCGTTTTCTGGCTCCTAACTTTTTTAGCTGGCTCCTAGATTCCAAGCAAATTTGTCAAACCCTGACTTACACCAGTGCTGGTGGTAATAATGCGCTCGCTGACACCAGTGCTGGTGGTAATAATGTGTTCGCTGACACCAGTACTGTTGTTTTTGAAGTTTGAAAGTTTGCATGCGGCCCGCCATGGCATATGAAAACTTGTCTTGTGGCCCTCAGGTAATTTGAGTTTGAGACCCCTGCTTTACATCTAGGAGGAAAAGATTGCATCTCCAAATACAGAAAGGTTTCTTCACAGTAAGAGCTGTGAAAATGTGGAACAGACTCCCTCCAGAGGTGGTTCTGGCCAGCTCAGTAGATTGCTTTAAGAAAAGCCTGGATACTTTCCTAAATGTACATAATATAACCAAGTACTAAGATTTGTAGGTAAAGTTGATCCAGGGTAAATCCGATTGCCTCTCGGGGGATCAGGAAGGAATTTTCCCCCTGCTGTAGTAAATTGGATCATGCTCTTCTGGGGTTTTTTGCCTTCCTATGTATCAACTGTGGGTATGGAGTTGGGTGTATGGGATTGTACTATGTTTTTTATTTTGTTTGTTTATTTTTTTTGTGGTTGAACTGGATGGACTTGTGTCATTTTACAACCTATGTAACTAACCAACTATGAAACCATGTAACTACATGAATATGAAACAAATCCTCAGACATAAGTTGTCAATAAAGAACAAACTACCAACATTCACGCTACACTGATTGCACTAGAAAAATAAGCATTTTGGTACAATCTGGTTGGATAATGCATGTGGGACTGTATATTAACTCGTTCACTGCCAGAGCCTTTTTTTTGCACGTTTTTCCAGTACCAGGGATGTGTATGAGCTATTGGCCGGCAGTGGCGCCCCCGAACACTCTCTCACTTGACAGGTAGGAGGCTGCCTGTCAGTTTCACACACACAATGCCGGTGGCTGCAGCCACTGGATTGTGTGCGATACATACACACACACACACACACACACACCCCCCCTCCGCCGTTAGGTCAAGAAGTGAAAAATGAGGGGTTCTGTTAAAACCAAACCACGGTCATGTAGACCAACTAGAACTTCAGTCACAACTGCCAGGAAAATTGTTTGGGATGCAAAGAAATATCCACAAATAACTTCAGGTGAAATACAGGACTCTCTAAAAACATGTTGTGTGGCTGTTTCAAGATGCACAATAAGGAGGCACTTGAAGAAAGATGGGCTGCATGGTCGAGTCACCAAAAGAAAGTCATTACTACTCAAATGCCACAAAGTATCCCGCTTACAATACCCCAAACAGCACAGAGACAAGCCTCAAGATAAAGTAATTTGAAGACATGAGACCAAAATTTAGCTTTTTGGCCATAATCATAAACACTTAATTTGGAGAGGAGTCAACAAGGCCTATGATGAAAGGTACACCATTCCTACTGTGAAACACGGAGGTGGATCGCTGATGTTTTGGGGATGCATGAGCTACAAAAGGCACAGGAAATTAGAGGTCGATCGATATATCGGCCGATATTTGGCCATTTTGGAGAAATCGGCATCGGCTGATTATTATCAAAATTGGGCTGATATTTAACACTGGCCGCACCTCTGCCAGCAGAGTGTGGAGAAGGGAGGAGGAACGTGGGTGTTCCTCCTCACTTCTCCACACTGTCGGCAGGACAGAGCAGCGCCGCGGTGTGTGAAGCTTTATGGAGAGAGAGAGGAGGCATCATAATTGAGGTTGGATGTTGGGGTGGGTGGGACCCGGGGTGGGCAGGACCCAGCTATCCAACACCAGTCAATGGGATGGGATCTGGGAGGGTCCTTTACATGTATGTGGCCCACCCCTTTCTTAAACAGCCCAATCATTGGCTGGATAACTGCTTGGTCTTGCCCACCTGGGTCCCACCCACCTCTGACATCACGCTGAATTGGTCAGCTCTTCTCTCTTTCCATACGGTTTCACACACCGTGGCGCTTCAGAGAGCAGTTTCACACTATGGGATACATGAGCTCAGATGTTACTCCACGGTATGAATGTTGACTGGGACATCAATTGTTTTATCAAACAGGCATGAGTACCCTGAGCTCATTGTATCCGTACTCATTGTCTCCTTTTCTTATTATATTGTTTTTCCATTTACCATTATCTTGATACATCAGCCGTTAGATATGCAACTTTGTATGCGGTTCAGCAATTCACTTTTGCTGTAACTAGCATGGGAAGACAGACATATATACACTTAGGGCAAGATTCACAAAAGAGATACGCCGGCGTATCTCCTGATATGCCGTCGTATCTCTGAGATACGATTGTTGTATCTATGCGCCTGATTCATAGAATCAGGTTACGCATAGATAGCCCTAAGATCCGACAGGTGTAAGTGACTTACACCGTCGAATTGCAGCCGTCGGATCTTAGGCTGCAATTCTAGGCCGGCCGCTAGGTGGCGATTCCATTGCGGTCGGCGTAGAATATGCAAACGACTAGTTACGCTGATTCACGAACGTACGCTTTGCCCATCGCTGTAAATGTACGTCGTTTCCGTAGAGATACGCGGCGTAAAACTAAACCTGCCCTCTAGGTGGTCTAGCCAATGTTAAGTATGGCCGTCATTCCCGCGTCGAAATTTAAAATTTCATGTAGTTTGCGTAAGTCGTCCGTGAATGGCGCTGGACACCATTTACGTTAACGTTGAAACCAATGACGTCCTTGTGACGTCATTTAGCGCAATGCACGTCGGGAAATTTTAGGGACGGAGCATGCGCAGTATGTTCGGCGCGGGAACGCGCCTAATTTAAATGGTCCCCGCCCCATTTGAATTAGGCAGGCTTGCGCCAGGCGGATTTACGCTACGCCGCCGCAAGTTTACAGGCAAGAGCTTTGTGAATCAAGCACTTACGCTGAAAACTTGCGGCGGTGTAATGTAAATGTAATACGTTACGCCGCCGCAGCGTAGGGCGATTCTACGTGAATCTGGCCCTTATTTCTTAGCTTTGGATTTTTGAGCTTTTTCATTTTATTTTATTCTATTTTATTTAGTTTTTGTTCTTTTTATCTGGGTGGGACCATGGGTGGGACAATTTGCAGAGCTGTTAATGGGTTAATTGGGTTATTTACCAGGCTCTTATTATATGTACCAATATGGGTTGTCATTCTTGTTTTTAAACCATTAATTTGACCCATTTAGTTTCTACTTTTTAGACAAGATTTTTGCGTTTCATTTTTGGATTAGGATAGTTCTCACCGCAATTAGGTTCTATCCCACTGACATTGCTGCGGTGTTGTCTCTGCCCCTTCACCATGAGGCGATTCAGCTTGTGTGGTTATGGTCATGTGACTTTCGGACCATGTAGCACACATGATCTTTGATCACGTGGGTCTTAAGCGGGACCCTCTGACCTCGTGCGCGGGGACGTCATGTCCCTGTATGGGATTGACATTCCCGTTTGTCCAGGCTAGGCCGGGTGAAAAGCCGCTCTGATTGGTGGTTGCTGGTTCGGTCTGTGCAGCCACTAACGGCGCTTGGGAGTGGTATATTTGATGATGCCGCGTTTCCTGATAGGTCCGCGTGGCCAAACGCCGTGTTCCCCGATAGGTCCATGTGGCCACACTTTGATAGGCCTGTGTGGTGCCGATCTAATATAGCAAATAAGGGCACGATAACCACCATTGAATGGCGGTGGGGTGGATATACCTCCCCTGGTCTGCGTTAGACGAACATCCCGCTGACTATTGGTTGGCATGTCGGCGGGATGGGTCTATAGTAATTATGGGCGCTTTGATAGGCCCAATGCAGCAATGCAATATCTGAAAATGAGGCCTGGAGTGCAAACTACTGAGCATTTCCAGTTATGTACATCTTATATGGTTTAGTAGTGTCTGCATATAATCCACCTCATGTCCTGTTTAATGATGTGGCTATAACACATTTTAAATATTGTATGTATTTTAAGAATTATGTATTGAAATACAAGGAACCACGCCAAGCACAATTATGTTAATTTCAGCCATATAGAGGCTTGAACAGCAGGTGATTCTCAGGCATTTCCTGTTCCGCCCTTTATGGGCGTATTTGGGTCTTTGAATTTTTTTAAATGCTGTGCAATGTGGGGGTACAGGGATATGCCACAGTTGAAGACGAACAAAACGCGTCGGGCCAGCATTACTGCACGTTGTCTTTTAATTTTTCTATTGTTTTCTTTTTATTTTCATTTTTTGTCGTCATTTCCTGTATGGCAATTTTATTTAAATAAACCTTCAAGTGGTTTGTTTGACCTGCACCATTGGTTTTACTCCCGACATACTGTAACCAGCATGGGCATTCCAAAACATGTTACATATGTTACATGTGTACTGTTGCATGTAACCAATTCATTGATCTTATATTATTTTCCTGTGGATAAAAATCTGAAAGATTATTTTTACTTGTTCATTGGCTAACTGTCACGATCGCTACCGTGCCAAACGGACAGCGAGGCGTGGTCGCGCCCCAGGTGGCTCTGGGTGGAATTGAACCCAGGACCTCTCCGTTGCTGCTCCGGGTCTTTGCCTCTGAGCCACTTCTCAGTTGATATTTTGCTTGCTGTCCGTCGGAGCCTGGTTCTGAACTATGTGCTGATTGCCTGTCTCTGGATCTCCCTACAATCTGCACTTGTCTATCCTGGTCCAGCTGAGGCAGGTTTCCTAATCAACCAGGGTATAAAGCCCTGCCTCACTATGAGGGAGGTGTCAGTTCATTGTTCTGTGATTGTCCTGTCTGTGTCAATGATTCCCGTGGTGGTCTTCAGCTATTAGTTTGTTTACCTGCTGCCAGATCTCCTTGCCTTGACCCAGACTTCTTGACCACTCTCCTCTCACCCGGAACTTCTGACCCTTTGGCTTATGTACCTTGGATTGCTGCTGTCTCCTGCCCTTTGACCCCGGCCTGTACCTTTGGACTTCCTCTGCCCTCTCCATCCCTTGACCCACGGCTTGTGCCACGGACTGGTCTTCGGTTCCTGTCTGCAAACCCTGAACTTTCCGCCAGTAGTTACCTGACCCTCAGCTGTCATCAGTGTACCCCGTCTGCTCAGCTACAAGACTGACCCCGGCTTCTGACCTTACTTTGAATTCTGGAATCCTGGGCCACGGCTATACTTGACTATCCTTGGCTAATCCCTATCTAGCCCCCGTGCACAGACTCACAGCCCAGGTAGTGTCTTACCTTATTACCGTGGGCTGTGTGTACCTGCAAGGGTGAGCTTACAAATCTGCAAAATGGACTCCACTCAAGGTAAGCCCTCACACTAACCCTGCAGGGTAAACATTTATTGCACTTCTAGTCTAGGCAAACCCCGTTGCGTCAGAGGGGGGCGGGGTCACCCGTGACTCCACGGGGAAACCGCCGGAAACCCCTGTCGCGTCAGAGGGGGGTGGGGTGTGGCCCCGCCCTCGGTTATTTAAGAGCTGTCAGACGGGTCACGCGTCATTCGGCCGGGTGCCACCTATGGAGGCTGTATCGTTCGTGCTGGCGGGCCTGGGTCGTAGAAGGATTACAGCGCTAGAATTAAAAAAAAAATTATTAAAAAGGACTTTTCCCAAGCTGTGTGTTTTTTTTTTTACCTTTGTCACTTTTTTCGATGAAATGGTAGTGGTACAATGTACTACGTTACCAATTCACATAGGGCGAGCCGGCATCTGGGGGTCCCCTTCATTAAAGGGGGCTTCCAGATTCCGATAAGTCCCCCGCCTGCAGACCCCCACAACCACCGGGCAAGGGTTGTGGGGATAAGGCCCTTGTTCCAACAACATGGGGACATCCTCCCCATGTTGAGGGCATGTGGCCTGGTACGATTCAGGGTGGGGGGCGCTCCCTTATCCTCCCTTTTTTCCTGCGGCCTGCCAGGTTGCGTGCTCGGATAAGGGTCTGGCATGGATTTTTGAGAGGAAACCCACGCCATTTTTTTTTTATTTTGGCAAGGGGTTCCCTTTACTATCCATACCAGTCCTGAAGGGTCTGGTATGGGTTTTGAGGGGGACCCCTACACCATTTTTTTTTTTTATTTGGCGCAGGCTTTTCCTTAATATCCATACCAGACATGAAGCTCCTGGTAATTGTCACAGAAGCATGAATCAGACGTACAACAACAGATAAATGAAATAAGAAGGCTTTATTAAAAACCAAACAGCAAGGTTAAAGTCCAAACGGATGATCAAACAGTAAGCAGAGTCTTCCACCGGAGCCAGGGATCAGGAGCCAGAAGGGTAGTCCGAACGAAGACAGGGATCGGGAGCCAGAAGGATAGTCCTTGGAAGCCGGGTCGGTAACCAAAAGCAGCAGCACAATCTCAGGAGCATGTGTATACAAGATGACCAAGCAGGGAAATGAAGCAACAGACCTCCTATATATATATATATATATATATATATATATATATATATATGCAAGGCATCCAGCTCCTCCCAGTGGGAAGGAGGAGACACGGTGTGGTAAGTTATAAGAAGCCCAGGAACCAATATGGCCGCCAGCACATGTCAGATGAAAGAAGCCTGCAGAGAGGTAAGACCATGACAGTACCTCCCCCTCAAGGGCCCCTCCTCCGCGGCGCAAAAAACGGTTTCTGGGGGAAGCGCGCGTGGAAGGCTCGGAGCAAGGCAGGAGCATGGATATCTGCGGAGGGAACCCAGGAACGTTCCTCTGGACCAAAACCACGCCAGTGGACCAAAAACTGCACCCGACCGCGGACCAAGCGTGAGTCCAGGATATCGCTCAGCTCATATTCTTCATGATCGCCCACCTGGACCGGACGAGGCCGAGGAACCGAGGAGGTGAAGCGATTGCACACCAGTGGTTTCAACAGGGAAACGTGAAACACATTGGAGACCCGCATACCAGGTGGGAGCGCAAGGGCATAGGCAACCGGGTTTACCCTGCGAAGCACTCGGAAGGGACCAACAAAGCGAGGAGCCAGCTTAGGAGTGGGCACTCGAAGGTTGAGGTTGCGAGTGGACAACCATACGCAGTCTCCGACCTGGTAGGATGGAGCAGGCGCTCGTCTGTGATCAGCCTGGAGTTTCTGGCGCTGCGCAGAGACCTCGAGGGACCTCTGGATCTGTACCCAAGAAGCACGTAGAGCGGAAAGGTGATCCTCCACAGCCGGAATATCCTGGGGAGAGAATGACTCCGGTAACACGGCAGGTTGAAACCCATAATTGGCCATGAAGGGAGACGTCCCAGAGGAAGAGTTCACCGCCGTGTTCCTGGCAAACTCAGCCCATGGCAGAAGGTCAACCCAATTGTCTTGATGATCGGAGACATAGCAACGAAGGAATTGCTCCAGGGCCTGATTGGACCGTTCAGCGGCCCCATTGGACTGAGGGTGGTAGGCCGAGGAGAAGGAGAGTTGAATCCCCAACTGGGAGCAAAAGGCGCGCCAGAACCTGGACACAAACTGACTTCCCCGATCCGACACTATCTCCTTGGGCAAACCGTGCAACCGGAAGACCTCCCTGGCGAAAACCGTGGCCAACTCTTGTGCAGAGGGTAATTTCTTGAGAGGAACACAGTGGCACATTTTGGAAAACCGATCCACAATCATGAGAATGACCGTATGGCCTCGGGATGCAGGAAGGTCCACAATGAAGTCCATCCCAAGGTGTGACCATGGGCGCTCCCCAGTGGCGATGGGTTGCAGAAGGCCCAACGGAAGGTGCCGAGGGGATTTACTCTGGGCACAAACAGAGCATGCCGCTACATATGCGGCGATGTCAGAACGTAGAGAAGGCCACCAGAACAAACGTGAAACAGCCCAGGACAGCTGATTCTTTCCAGGATGCCCCGAGGTCTTGGAGTTATGGTAGGTTCGCAACAACCGAGTGCGCAACTCCTCAGGCACAAAACATCTGCCGTTGGGTCTCCCAGAGGGAGCACCAGATTGGGCCGCCAATATCTGCTCTCCAAGGGGAGAGGTCAGGCTGGTGCGAATGGCGGCCAGGATCTGATTAGGAGGTATGACCGAAGTCGGTATCAATTCCTCCCTGGACAGCTCGGAGTATTGACGTGATAAGGCATCCGCCCTGACGTTCTTGGAACCGGGTAGGTAGGAGACCACATAATTAAAATGTGACAGGAACAGAGCCCATCTGGCCTGACGGGGTGTCAATCTCTTGGCCTCAGAAAGGTAAGTCAGATTCTTGTGGTCCGTCAGGATGAGAACCGGAACCACCGAACCCTCGAGCAAATGCCTCCACTCTTTGAGAGCCTGCACGATGGCCAACAACTCTCTGTCACCAATCTGGTAGTTGCACTCCGCGGGAGACAGTTTCCGGGAGTAAAACCCACAGGGAAGCAGAGGACCCTCTGGTGTCCGACGCTGAGACAGAAGGGCGCCTACTCCCGTCTCAGACGCGTCCACCTCGAGAACAAAGGGCAACCCAGGGTTGGGATGAGACAGTATTGGAGCCGACACAAAGGCAGATTTTAGAGCCTCAAAAGCCCGGATGGCCTCGGCCGGCCAGACCTGGGAATTACTGCCCTTCCTGGTCAGATCCGTGAGAGGCTTGGCCAGCATGGAGAAGTCCCTGATGAACATCCGATAATAATTGGCGAAGCCCAAAAAGCGCTGCAGGGAACGAAGACCACTGGGCTGGGGCCACTGTAAGACAGCCGAAACCTTCTCAGGGTCCATGGAGAACCCCTCCGCGGAAATGATGTAACCTAAGAAGGTTACCTGGGACCGGTGAAATTCGCATTTCTCAAGCTTACCAAACAGCTTGTTCTCTCGTAACCGCTGCAACACTCGCTTGACATCCAGAATGTGGGCCTCCATGGATTCAGAATATACCAAGATGTCATCCAAATAGACCACCACACACTGCTGCAACAGGTCACGGAAAACATTGTTGATGAATTCCTGAAAGACTGCGGGCGCATTGCACAACCCAAAGGGCATAACCAAGGATTCATAATGACCGGTCCTGGTGTTGAACGCGGTCTTCCACTCGTCACCAGCCTTGATCCTTACCAGGTTATATGCCGCCCTCAGGTCGAGTTTGGTAAAGACCGTGGCCCCTTTCAGGCGATCAAACAACTCGGAAATCAAGGGTATCGGGTATGCGTTCTTGATCGTGATGCGATTAAGGCCCCTATAGTCGATGCAAGGCCTCAACTCTCCGCCCTTCTTTTTCACAAAGAAAAATCCAGCCCCTGCCGGAGACGAGGATTTGCGAATGTGACCACGGGAAAGCGCCTCCTTCACGTACTCCTCCATGGCCTCATTCTCCGCAACCGACAGTGGATAGACCCTGCCACGAGGAGGAACGGCACCAGGTTGTAAATCTATGGCACAATCGTAAAGGCGATGCGGGGGTAGGAACCCAGCGCGCACCTTATCGAATACATCCCGGTACCCCTCGTATTCAGGAGGCAACACAGAGTCCGAGGAGGTACACAACAACTTGACAGGGCCATGGATGCAACTAGCCCCACACTGTGGTGACCACGAGAGGATCTCGGCCGATCTCCAATCGAAAGTCGGATTATGCTTCTGGAGCCAGGGGTACCCCAAGACCACCGAGTAGTGTGGAGACGAAATGACCTGAAGGCAGGCCGACTCCCTGTGAACGGCCCCAATGGCTATCCCCACTGGAAGGGTCTCATGAGTCACGTGCGACGGCTGGAGGGGTCTGCCGTCTATCGCCTCGAGAACCAGCGGGGAAACTCAAGCCTGCAGAGGAATGGAGTTGGCTGCAGCGAACTTACTATCAATGAAAAATCCACCAGCACCAGAGTCCACCAACGCCTGGGTCGTCACCGAGCCCCCGACCCAGGAGAGAACAACGGTGATCAGTGGTTTATCAGCACGGGAAACCGGGGACGAAGAGACTCCACCCAAGATCTGCCCCCGACAGGATCTCAGGTGCGAGCGCTTCCCGGACGGTTCGGACATGCCAACCGAAAATGCCCACCGAGACCACAGTACATGCATCGGCCCTCGCGTCTCCGGAATGCCCTCTCCCCCTCGGACAGGCGAGCAAACCCCAGCTGCATTGGTTCACTCCAGGAGGCATGGGAGGAGAGGGAGGCACGGGTGGGACAGCAAACGTAGGCGCCAATCTGTTAGGAGACCTCCGCAGGCTCTCCTTAAAGGAAGGTCTCTCCCTGAGTCTGGTGTCAATCAATATCAGGAAAGAAATAAGAGCCTCGAGCTCCACTGGTAGGTCCTTAGCCGCAACCTCATCCTTCAAGGCATCCGAGAGACCATGGGAGAAAGCAGCGACCAGAGCCTCATTATTCCAGCCCACCTCTGCTGCCAGGGTACGAAACTCAATGGCGTATTCGGCTACCGATCGTGAACCCTGTCTGACGGACATAAGGAGCTTCGCAGCAGAGGCAGAGCGAGCCGGTACATCGAATACCTTCCGAAGAGAAGCAACAAAACCGGAAAACTCGGCAACCACTGGATTGTTGTTCTCCCATAAGGGGCTTGCCAAGGCCTTGTCCGAGAGCAGTGAGATCAAGAAGCCCACCTTTGATCTCTCAGTAGGAAAGGCATGTGGCAGCAACTCAAAATAAATGCCCACTTGGTTAAGGAAACCTCGGCACTGAGTTGGCTCTCCCCCAAAGCGCTGCGGAAGGGGGGCAGAACCGGTCATACCCCGAGACACTGCAGGCACAACAACAGGTGTCGGGGTAGACTCTGGCGCAACAACCGGAGCGGCAGTAGGAGTGGACCCAGGAGCGACAACCGGCCTATCGGCAATGGGAGCGAGATGAGCCGTGCGTGCAAGCAGGGTTTGCAACGCCTGAGCGAACTGACCCAGCAGGCGATCCTGCTCATCCAGTCTGGCAACCAGCATGGGTAGCGAAGGTGGCCCTGTACCGTCAGAATTCATGGCTTGGTCCTAATGTCACGGAAGCATGAATCAGACGTACAACAACAGATAAATGAAATAGGAAGGCTTTATTAAAAACCAAACAGCAAGGTTAAAGTCCAAACGGATGATCAAACAGTAAGCAGAGTCTTCCACCGGAGCCAGGGATCAGGAGCCAGAAGGATAGTCCGAACAAAGCCAGGCATCAGGAGCCAGAAGGGTAGTCCGAACGAAGCCAGGGATCGGGAGCCAGAAGGATAGTCCGTTGAAACAGGGTCGGTAACCAAAAGCAGCAGCACAATCTCAGGAGCATGTGTATACAAGAGGACCAAGCAGGGAAATGAAGCAACAGACCTCCTATATATATATATATGCAAGGCATCCAGCTCCTCCCAGTGGGAAGGAGGAGCCACAGGGTGTGGTAAGTTATAAGAAGCCCAGGAACCAATATGGCCGCCAGCACATGTCAGATGAAAGAAGCCTGCAGAGAGGTAAGACCATGACAGTAATGGATATTTGCGGGGACCCCCATGCATTTGTTATTTATTTTTTTGGTTCGGGGTTCCCCTTAATATTCATACCAGACCCAAAAGGACCTGGTAATGGACTGTGGGGGGGGGGGGGAGACCCTTGGCATTTTTTCAATGAATTATCTGTATTGCCGGGACCCTACAATTCATTATAGCCGCGACTCTTTTCCTTTAGAAATGTCATTTTGTGACTTTTCCAAGCAAGGGAAACATGCTACTTTACAGGCACACTATAGACCCCCCCCCCCCCCCCCCCCCCCCCCCCCCCCCCCCAGGTACAAAATTTAAAGGAATATTTCACTTTTATTGTTTCACTTTAACGATTATTAAAATCACTGCTCCTGAAAAAAACTGACATTTTTAAAACTTTTTTTGCATTGATACATGTCCCCAAACACTTTTTATGACAATAACTTGCATATTAACCATTAAAATTAGCACTTTAGATTTTTCCTGTTCCTGTCCCATAGACTTTAACCGCTTGCCGTCCGCCGCACACAGATGTACGTCGACAGAATGGCACGGGCAGGCAGATTGGCGTACAGGTACGTCCGCCACGTGCCTCGTGAGCGGGTTTGCGCGTCCCAGGAACTCGATGTTCCCGGGCGGCCCACGATTGACATTATTCTGCCTAGTGACACTGTCACTGATGGCTGTTCCCCGTGATCGAGAATGGTCATCAGTGACGTGTCACATGTAGCCACTCACCCCAACAGTAAGAATCACTCCCTAGGGAACACTTAACCCCTACAGTGCCACCTTGTGGTTAACCCATTCACTACCAGTGTAATTTTCAAAGTAATCAGTGCAATTTTATAGCACTGATCGCTGTAAAATGACAATGGTCCCAAAAATGTGTCAAAAGTGTCCGATGTATTTCTCCTCACACACCTCTTTGGAAGAATCCCAAGTTAGCACACTTTAGTAAGTACCCTGATCCGATCATCTGGACTAAATTTAGTATTAAGACTATGAAAGTCATAGTGGGTGGTGGGAAACTCCTACAGTTTGATGCCCTAAAAACAAAGTTTAATTTGCCCAACGCTCACTTATTTCGTTATCTTCAGCTAAGACATGCGTACAATGCCCAATTTGGAGATATTGGTTTTACTCAGAAAATTTGTGATTTAGAGTCTTTACTGAGAGAGGACACTTTGGACAAGGCCCGGTCTACAATATATACCGTATTTTCCGGCGTATAAGACGACCCCGCGTATAAGACGACCCCCTAATTTTCCAGGAAAAATTATGGTTTTGGGATATACTCACTGTATAAGACTACCCCCTTCTTACTAGTCTTTCTGGAAGCTGAGGGGGAGCCAGAACCGCTGACAGAAACAGGCTTTTTCAAATCTCACTGTGCCATTACATGCCCCCACATTGCCACTGTGCCATTACATGCCCCCACATTGCCACTGTGCCATTACATGCCCCCACATTGCCACTGTGCCATTACATGCCCCCACATTGCCACTGTGCCATTACATGCCCCCACATTGCCACTGTGCCATTACATGCCCCCACATTGCCACTGTGCCATTACATGCCCCCACATTGCCACTGTGCCATTACATGCCCCCACATTGCCATTGTGCCATTACATGCCCCCACATTGCCATTGTGCCATTACATGCCCCCACATTGCCATTGTGCCATTACATGCCCCCACATTGCCATTGTGCCATTACATGCCCCCACATTGCCACTGTGCCATTACATGCCCCCACATTGCCATCACTTGCCCCCACTGTGCCTAAACTTGTTGCCCCCACCCCACCCCCCCAGTGCAATAACACTCACTTTTTTCCCCCAGCGCTGACAGTCTAACATGCTGCGATCGCGAGCGTGTATTGATTTCAAAGCCGCGCCTTCACTGCAGAGTGTTCTGTGATAGGAGGAACAAAAATCTTCCCAACAGCGCCTCTGTTATGTTTTCCGCCTATCACGGATGTCTTCTCATCTCGTCCGAGGATGAGAAGGCATCTGTGATAGGAGGAACAAAGAACAGAGGCGCTGCTGGGAAGATTTTTGTTCCTCCTATCACAGAACACTCTGCAGTGAAGGCGCGGCTTTGAAATCAATACACGCTCGCGATCGCAGCATGTTAGACTGTCAGCGCTGGGGAAAAAAGTGAGTACTGAGACTGTACCCGGCGTATAAGACGACCCCCGACTTTGGATGCATTTTTTTGCATCCAGAAAGTCGTCTTATACGCCGGAAAATACGGTAAACAGTTGTTCGGAGAGGGAGGAGATCTCCTCGCAAAGTGTAGGGCGGCGTTGGGTGAGGTGTTCCCCCAGATGGATGGGGATGACTGTGATGATATTTGGGACATTCATTTTACTAGATTGGTCTCTGCCAGGGACCATCTTATTCAATTTCAATTTCTACATCGCATATATATTACTCCAGCTAGACTGACTAAGATGTTCCCTACCCAGTCACCTGGTTGCTGGTGGTGCAGTTCCCTCACTGCCGATTTCATGCATATCTTTTGGAATTGGTCGGCCATCCAAGTATTCTTGAAGGGGGTTACAGAATGCATAGCCGACATAACCGCCATTCACATACAGCCCACGATAGAGGTGTGCCTTTTGGGACTGGTAGATAATCTAGCCCCAAAGAGAGTGACTCGTACTCTGCTGACAATTCTAATCTATTACGCCAGGAAAATGATAGTGCCATCATGGAAAAAGCCTAATCCTCCATCTGTATCAGCATGGAAGGGCGTGGTTAATAGGGCTGCACCTCTTTACAAAGCTACATACATCAGCAGGGGCATACCTCAGAAATTTGATAAGGTGTAGGGCAGTTGGATGAAATAGTGAAATTACGGTGGCGGATTGAGTGGCACCTAATAGAATGCACCTGCAGCAGGAGTTGCTATGTTTGGAACTGCTTGACATGTCTGTACGAAATATTGATTGTTAGTGAGAGTTGGTGGCCTTTTAATTGTATTGTTCATATCACTGAGTGAGGACCAGAAGGAGGGGGTAAGAGCCAATGCTGAAAAAATGTACATAGTTTATTTTTGTGTGTGGCCCGTCGCGCCTTGTATGTTTGTGTTATGTCAAAAGCAATAAAACTTAAGAAAAAAAAAAAAAGTGTCCGACGTGTCTGCCATAATGTCACAGTCACGTTAAAAATCGCTGATCGCCGCCATTACTAGTAAAAAAAGAAAATATTAATAAAAATGCCATAAAACGATACCCTTTTTTGTAGACGCTGTAACTTTTGTGCAAATCGATCAATAAACGCTTATTGAGATTTGTTTTTACCAAAAATATGTAGACAAATACGTATGGGCCAAAACTGAGGGAAAAAAATATGTTTTTTTTATATATTTTTGGGGGATGTTTATTATAGCATAAAGTAAAAAATATTGAATTTTTCTCCAAATTTACGCTCCATTTTTGTTTATAGCGCAAAAAATAAAAACCGCAGAGGTGATCAAATACCACCAAAAGAAAGCTCGATTTGTGGGATAAAAAGGATGTAAATTTTGTTTGGGAGACACGTCACACGACCGCGTAATTGTCAGTTAAAGCGACGCAGTGCCGAATCGCAAAAAGTGGCCTGGTCTTTAGCCAGTGTAATGGTCCGGGGCTTAAGTGGTTAACGTTGCTCTAAAAATTTTTTTTGCCTGTTCGCATGTTCTGCTGCAAACCAAACGGGGGGGGGGGGGGGGGGGTTGTTCGGCTCCTCCCCACTAGTGAATGCAAGTACTGATCCATATATTCTCCTAACCTTGAGAATAATGAGTATATTCCACTTAAAATAGGTCTCCCCGATGGTTTCTCTTGATTCTTATGAATTTTGAAGATATAATAGATTACAGGCATTTTGGCTACTTCTGGTGCCAAATATCTTGCTTCTTTTTTGTTTAAAATTCCTCTATCCTTTCCTTTCGCTAGTTATGTTTTCAGTTTCTTCTCATACTCGCTTTGTTGATTTGTCTTGAGTTTTTTGTACGTGCCTTCCACCTTTAATAAGTTGTCCAATTCTGTTTAGGAATTCTTTTTATTGAGGATAACCAAACCCTCTCCTTTATCCGCTGGGCATATGATCACTCCTCGCTTCTTTTCTATTTTTTTTTTTATCGTCCAGATGTTGCCTTCTCTAGTCCCACTTTTCATTTCTTAATATCCTGTTCTACCATTTTCTTAAAAACTTCTAGGCCATTGTTGTGTGGCGTTTTTGGGTTGAATGCCGATCTGTTCCTTAACATTGTAGGTTTGAACTCTTTTTGCTTGCTCCCCCTTTTTAAATGCAAAACATCCTTTACTATTAAATTTCTGATATATTTTTGCAGATCTATGCAAATCTCAAATTTATTCAATTATTTACTAGGTGCATATTTCAATTTATTGTCCTCCTCACTAAAACTAGTGTCACTTAAATTGAAAATGCCCACCTTATTCTCGTCTTCTTTTTCTTTGTCCCCCCTTGTTTGCCTCGCTTCCTCTTTCCCCATCTTTAGGGTCTCGGGGGTTTCCTCGCGTTTCTAACCAATGGTTTATCTCTTGTCCCCAATTGACCTCTCTGTGATTTGTGTACATGGGTCTCGGGGGCTGCCATGTATTAAGAAGGCAACATCTGGATGACAAAGACAATAGAAAGGAGTGATAATAAGCCTAGCGGATAAAGGAGGGGGGGGTTTGGTTATCCTCAATAAAAAAGATTATGAAACAGAAATGATAAACTTATTAAAAGGTGGAAGGCACGTACAAAAAACTCAAGACGAATCAAAAGAAGGAGTATGAGAAGAAACTGAAAACATACCTAGCGAAAGGAAAAGATAGAGGAATTCTAAACAAAAAAGAAGCAAGATACTTGGCACCAGAAGTAGTATTCAAGGTTAGGAGAATATTTGGATCAGTACTTGCAATTGCAACCACTAGTATCACACGGAAGATAATATAAAAAAAAAAAAAAAAAAAAGATAGCAGACAATATCTGAGTTAAAACATTTTAAGGAAGAGGAAGGTGAATTCCTGGTGACAACTGATTTCAACTCACTCTACATGAATAGAATACAAAAAGATGGCCTAAGCAGTGCAGAGTGGGCAAAGCAAAAACATACTGATATGACAAATAAACTATATTTTGGAAGGTCTGGAGATAGCCATGAGTAGCAAATATGTTTGGTATAAAAGGAAAGGAGTAGCCATGGGAGCCAAATATGCACCAAGTGTGGCAAATATATTCATGAATAGGTGGGAAGAACAAGTTTTTAGTGTGGTAAGGCCATACCCAAAATTATACCACAGATATAGTGACAATATTTTAACCACTTAAGGACCGGAAGGAATTTCCCCCCTTAACAACCAGGCCATTTTTTGCGATATAGCACTGTGTCACTTTAACGAACAATTGCACGGCCATGTAAAATTTATGTTATTTTTTTCCCACAAATAGAGCTTTTTGGTGGTATTTCATCACCTCTGTGGTTTTTATTTTTTGCGCTATAAACAAAAAAAAAGACAGACAATTTTGAAAAAAAGCTATATAATTTTTGCTATAATAAATATCCAAAAATAAAATAAAATAAAAATTGCAATAAACACATATTGATTGGTTTGCGCAAAAGTTATAGCGACTACAAAATAGGGGACAGATTTATGGCATTTTTATTATTTTATTACTAATGGTGGTGATCTGCAATTTTTAGTGGGGCACTTGACACTTTTCTGGGACACTTGACCCTTTTTTTGGGACTATTGACATTTATACAGCGATCAGGGCTAAAAATAGCCACTGATTACTGTATAAATGTCACTGACAAGGAAGGGGTTAACATTAGGGGCGAACAAGGGGTTAAATGTATCCTAGAGTGGGGTTACCAACTGTGGGGGGGATGGGACTGACAGGGAGTAGAGAGAGAGCCGTCTGGTAAGTGCATTCATATAAGAGCATAGAGTGAAGCACCTGCACCATAAGATACCTTCTAAAAGCACTGAGAGGAATAAGGCACCAGTCACTTTGTTTTGTCTACTTTCGAAGGACGGTTTTTATTAATTTCCAAACTGACTTTATTATCATTTTTCAGAACTTGAATTTAACATTAAGAATTTTTTCATCACAATTTTATCTTAATTTATAACTTGGTACACTTTGATTCATATAAGATTATACAGTGACAATCATATTATTACACCTACCACTGCTTATATATATATATATATATATATATATATATATATATATATATATATATATATATATATATATATATATATATATATATATATATATATATATATATTGTATTGAAATTTGTATACAATAAGTTTTCTTATATCATTTTTATATAATTTATACAGGTCATATTTGCCAAGAATAGTTGAGTAGCAAGTCACTTTATATTTATATTTTACTTGATGGAATGATTCACAACAAAGGTCACATTCCATTATATTTTCAACAGAGCAGTGCCACAACCACTAGAATCCTATTATTTTTTTTCACTCAGACCCTATTTAGGTAGGTGTCACTGTGGAGGCAGCAGCTCTCACTATATTTTAATTAACCATCAGCGCGGATCAAATTCATAATCATTTATTACCTTAGTTTTTGTTTCCTGAGCGCCTCCATCTTGATTGTGGGCATGTGAAGCCCACTAGAATTCTCTTCTGGGATAAGGTGCTGCTGGCTACCCAGCATGCACCACCCGATCTCACGCATGTGCATTCAATGCGCATTAACCCTATGCAATCCCTCGGCAATGCCCAAAACAATTACACACATCTCCCGGGAGCACAGGTGCCGCAGGATATGACGTACATTGCCGCAGCCCAGAAATGGCAGATTACAAGGGACCCCATGGCAACAAGACAGGTATAGTAAGGGAAAAAATATGATTTTTGTACTCACCATAAAATCCTTTTCTCTGAAGTCAATGGACGGACACAGCTTCCTTATACTCTTGACTGTAGGATTATGTTCCGTCTATTAGAAGAGGACTAGGTAGACATGTTAATGGTTAAAACATGTAAACCAGGGGGCGGTCCTTCTGGTCATAACCCCTCACACTGCTCTGAGCAGCTCAGTTCATCAAAAAGCAGTACAAACTCAATAAAAGGAGGGGTGGGTGCGGTGTCCATCCATGGACTTCAGAGAAAAGGATTTTACGGCGAGTACAAAAATTGTATTTTCTCTTTTGTCCATGGATGCTTCCTTATACTCTTGACTGTAGGGACGTCCCCAAGCAGTGTCAGGAACGAGGGGTGGGAACAGCAATAAAAAAAAAAAAAAAAACTTCACCCCAACACACTAGAGCTCCTCAACGGAGGGGATGCAACCTCAAACTGCCGCCTTCAAAACTTTGCGGCCGAAGCAGGCATCAGAAGATGCACTTACATCAAACTTGTAAAACTTAGTGAAAGTGTGAATGGACGACCAAGTTGCCGCCTTACACACCTGTGAGACAGACGCTTGATGATGGAAAGCCCAGGAAGCACCAACTGCCCTGGTCGAATGCGCCGTGACAGGAAAGGGAGGTGCCCGCCCTTTCAGGGCGTAAGCCTGAATAGCGATCTGTCTGATCCACGAGAAATGGTGGCCGACGAGACCACCAGGCCTTTCTTTGGATCAGACACCGATACGAACAGCGAGTCTGACCTCCGAAACGGAGCCGTAGCAGACAGATACACCCGCAGAGCACGTACCACGTCTAGGGAATGTAACGCAGCCTCCTTGGGATGAGACAATCGAGGACACAAGGATGGGAGTACAATGTCCTCATTTAGATGAAAAGCCAAAACCACCTTCGGAAGAAATGAAGACTGTGGACGTAGCACCACTTTATCCCTATGGAAGACCAAGTAGGGGGACTTGCAAGACAAGGAAACACGTCTGACAGATGTAATGGCCACTAGAAAGGCAACTTTCTGAGAGAGCGTCAAGAGAGGAATATCTCTGAAAAGGAGGGTTCTGAAGCACCGAGAGCACCAGGTTCAAATCCCACTGAGGTATTGGTGGTCGAACCGGAGGAGCCACATGTCGAACCCCTTTCACAAATGTACTCACCAGTGAGTGGGACGCCAAAGCTGAAATCTGCCCCTTAATGGTGCCTAAGGCAAGCGTCTGATCCACTCCCTGCTGTAAAAACAGCAGGATCCTAGAAACAGAATATGTACGTGGATGCCACCCATCTCTTCACACATAGAGATGTAGGCCTTCCACGTGCTATGGTAAATCTTCCGAGAAGAAGACTGTGCCCTCCTTGCTGTACTGACCAAAAGGGGTATCCCAGGGGACTCACCACACTACAAGAAACTGCACAGCGCTACAGTCTGCTCTCCTGCACTATACTGTGTGTGTCTCTGAGGTAAAACTGTGCTGTTGGCACTGTTCATAAAGCCCCTTCAGCACTAGAGGCCAAAACCTGTGTGAAAAAAAAAAAAAAAACCTCCAAGGTGGCCACCGGCCAGCTCAGGAAACGGAGCGCAAGCTACTAGAAAATGCCCGCCTGCTGTAGCTACCTGCCTCACAGCGCGGCTACAAGAAAATGCCCGGCAGCCACATTTTAATAGCAGCAGCGCGGCCACAAGAAAATGGCGCAGATTCAAGAAAAACGGTGCTGAGGACATGATGTGGATGAGAAGGCCGGAAAAAACGCAGTGGCCCTGGAGCGGAGGATCCCCCATAGCAGACCACCCACATAGAGAGCGGACCCCCAGAGGGAATGGGAGGACCCGAGACCCCCAAATCCCCCCCCCCAGGAAGCCCAGCTGTTCCATCCTGCCGAGACAGGAATAAAGTACTTACCGTCCTTGCGAGGTCTGCTGGTGCGTTCCTGACAGACCCACTTCCAAGCTGCCAGCCACGGCCCACTGTGACACAGACAGCAAGCAGACTGGTCAAATGTTGGCCCCGGAGCAAAAAGCTCACCGGCCACCCCTGGAGCAATGGGGTATGTCGTGGCCGACCCAGCGCATAGCCAAGGCCTGCTCACACTCGATGACAAGACTGGGGAGACTACAAGGATCTATATTATCCAGCCTGTCACCCAGCCGGCAGTTGATAGAAGATCTCAGGATCAAAAAATAAATAAAAAATTGAAATCTTTCAAATTAAAAAATTCCTCAGGACCATGGGCCCATAAAGGAGCCATGTCCTTCTCCTCTACTAGGCAGAAAAAAACTGAGCTGCTCAGAGCAGCGTGAGGGGTTATGACCAGAGGGACATGTTTTAACCATTAACATGTCTGCCTAGTCCTCTCCTAATAGACGGAACATAACCCTACAGTCAAGAGTATAAGGAAGCTGTGTCCATCCATGGACGAAAGAGAAAAAAAGTTTTACCCAAATGTTATGCGAGCATAAAGGTAATCATTTATATAAATATGAAATTATGGGTGGAACTCCACTTTAACTTGTGCACTCCGAATAAAAAAACTGTTGTGTGTAGTTATTAAAATCTAAATTAGGCATCACAGTAGATATAGCATAAAGCATCAAGCTTAAAAACAAAAACAAACACATGAATGTGGCAATCCCGGAGGTATGAGTCTGTAACAAATGAAGGACTGTACAGCGCTCAGTAAGGAGAGCTCTAAAAGCTGATTGAAGGGAAGAGGCACACCCTCTTAACACAGCACACAGGAACAGAGCTATGGCTGGTAATATTAGCTGGAGTTCCCTCCTGTGTCACCTTTTTTTCCTCCTAGTGTCAGAGAGGAACAAAGCAACAGTCAAAAACTACACATATTGGGCCTGATTCCCAAAAAAGCTGCCTAACTTAACTTTCAGCAGTTAAGTTACACTGACTTAAAATCTCTACCTAAGTGCCCGATCTTCAAAGCACTTACCTAGAAATTTCAGGCCGTGTAACTTAAGTGCCGCCGTCGCAAGGCGGTCCTCCTCTCCGGGGGGCGTTTAAAATTTAAATGAGGCGCGCTCCCGCGCCGGCCGTACTGCACATGCGTGTGACGTCATTTTCCCGACGTGCAGCGCGCGAACGTAATTAACGCCGGGCGGCTTTGAGAATTGCGACGGGACACTAAAGTTGCGACGGGTGAAAAAAAATATACGCGCAGGGAAAACAAATAATTATAAAAAAAAATGACAGCGTCGCTCAGCATGCATTCCTGAGAGGGAGAACTCCATGCCAATTTTCAAAGAAAAAAACCGGCATGGGTTCCCCCCCCCCAGGAGCATACCAGGCCCTTAGGTCTGGTATGGGTTGTAAGGAGACCCCCCCTACGCCGAAAAATCGATGTAGGGGGTCCCCCTACAATCCATACCAGACCCGTATCCAAAGCACGCTACCCGGCCGGTCAGGAAGGGAGTGGGGACGAGCGAGCGCCCCCCCCCTCCTGAGCCGTGCCAGGCCGCATGCCCTCAACATGGGGGGGTTGGGTGCTCTGGGGCAGGGGGGCGCACTGCGGGCCCCCCCACCCCAGAGCACCCTGTCCCCATGTTGATGAGGACAGGACCTCTTCCCGACAACCCTTGCCGTTGGTTGTGGGGGTCTGCGGCGGGGGCTTATCGGAATCTGGGAGTCCCCTTTAATAAGGGGGCCCCCAGATACCGGCCCCCCACCCTAAGTGAATGGATATGGGGTACATCGTACCCCTATCCATTCACCTGGAGGCAAAAAGTAAAAGTTAGTAAACACACAACACAAGGGTTTTTAAAATAATTTATTATTCTGCTCCGGAGGCCCCCCCTGTCTTCTTTATTAGCTCTATTACCAGGGGGGGCTTCTTCTTCCACTCTCCGGGGGTCTTCTTCCACTCTCCGGGGGTCTTCTTCTTCCGCTCTCCGGGGGGGGGCTTCTCCGCTCTCCGGGGGGGGGCTTCATCTCTCTTCGCCGCTCTCCGCTGTTGACTCGGCGAACCCCGGTTCTTCTGCAGATGTCCGGTGCCTTCTTCTTCAGCGCTGGCTGCCTGCTATCTTTGTGTGTTAGCTCAATTAGTAACAGGCAGCCGGCGCGGTCTTCTGTGACGTCACCTTCTTCTCTTCTGTTCTTCTCCCCTCTTCCGATGTTGCCTCGTCGCCTCTTGTCACTGTAATGATGGAAGCGCGCCTTGCATCCCATTTATATAGGCATCACCGTCCCATCATGCTCCGGCAGGTACCCACGTGGTGGGTGCCTACCCACGTGCACCCACCACGTGGGTACCTACCGGAGCATGATGGGACGGTGATGCCTATATAAATGGGATGCAAGGCGCGCTTCCATCATTACAGTGACAAGAGGCGACGAGGCAACATCGGAAGAGGGGAGAAGAACAGAAGAGAAGAAGGTGACGTCACAGAAGACCGCGCCGGCTGCCTGTTACTAATTGAGCTAACACACAAAGATAGCAGGCAGCCAGCGCTGAAGAAGAAGGCACCGGACATCTGCAGAAGAACCGGGGTTCGCCGAGTCAACAGCGGAGAGCGGCGAAGAGAGATGAAGACCCCCGGAGAGCGGAGAAGCCCCCCCCCCCCCAGAGAGCGGAAGAAGAAACCCCCCCCGGAGAGTGGAAGAAGACCCCCGGAGAGTGGAAGAAGACCCCCGGAGAGTGGAAGAAGAAGCCCCCCCTGGTAATAGAGCTAATAAAGAAGACAGGGGGGGCCTCCGGAGCAGAATAATAAATTATTTTAAAAACCCTTGTGTTGTGTGTTTACTAACTTTTACTTTTTGCCTCCAGGTGAATGGATAGGGGTACGATGTACCCCATATCCATTCACTTAGGGTGGGGGGCCGGTATCTGGGGGCCCCCTTATTAAAGGGGACTCCCAGATTCCGATAAGCCCCCGCCCGCAGACCCCGACAACCAACGGCAAGGGTTGTCGGGAAGAGGTCCTGTCCTCATCAACATGGGGACAGGGTGCTCTGGGGTGGGGGGGCCCGCAGTGCGCCCCCCTGCCCCAGAGCACCCAACCCCCCCATGTTGAGGGCAGGCGGCCTGGCACGGCTCAGGAGGGGGGGGGGGGGGCGCTCGCTCGTCCCCACTCCCTTCCTGACCGGCCGGGTAGCGTGCTTTGGATACGGGTCTGGTATGGATTGTAGGGGGACCCCCTACGTCGATTTTTCGGCGTAGGGGGGGTCTCCTTACAACCCATACCAGACCTAAGGGCCTGGTATGCTCCTGGGGGGGGAACCCATGCCGGTTTTGAATTTAAAAATTGCCGTGGAGTTCTCCCTCAGGAATGCATACCAAATGCCGTCACTTGAATGGGCCTTTACAAGGTGTGACTAACTTTACACATTGTAAAACCAGCCCTAGTTTTGCGCAAGCAAATTCGGAACTTACGCAGAAATCACAATGATGAAATGCTTTGAGAATCTGCTTAAGTCCTCATTTGCATACTCAAAGCTGCATTTCAATGAGAAATGCCCCCAGTGGCGGATGCGGTACTGCATCCTAAGATCTGACCGTGTAAGTGTCTTACACATGTCAGATTTTCTGCCTAACTTTGGAAAAAGCCTTTTGAGAATCGTTTCCAAAGTTAGGCACAGACTGAACAGCAGTTAAGTCTGCGTATCTCTTTTGGGAATCAGGCCCATTGCTCTTAATTGAGACAGAAAGGATATTCTATAAAAGGATATGCTTTTGCTCATATTTCATTTCTGAGGTTTACAACCATTTTAAGTAAAACATTATGGAAATTCCCCTGGTTAAAGCCAGTACTGGGTCCAGGACCTTGAAGACCCTCAGAGCTCTGCATAAGTCCAAATGTTAGGGCAACAAAACTGGAAGGGAAGTTTCTCGACTGAGAAGCACAGAAAGCACTTGTGTGTAGGGAAAGTGGGAAACCGACCTCTAGATCATTAATGAACAAATTAAACCAAATTGGTCCCAAGGCAGAGCCTTGGGGTACCTCACTTGCAACTCCAGACCATTCAGAATATACACTATTTATCACAATCCTCTGGAAGCACTCTTGTAACCAGTTTTCTATCCAGGATCAGTGATCTCATGATCAGGTGACTGGTCCCTGATAGTCATTGGGGATGAAGGCTCTCTGTTACAGCCTAGTTGTGCACCAGTGTCAGCTATTGGTTCCGGGGATGGGGATTTTTATAAGCATATTCCCAGCACGGGGCATTGTGCTAGAGAACATTTTTTAACCAATTAATGAGCAGGAAGCGCTTAACATTTCATGGCTTACATGCCTTGTTCTCTTAACTACAGCACATTTACAACAGTAATAGGTTTAAAAAATAGGCAAAATGTATGAATTTATTTAGAGACCATTTTAAAGGAAAACTAAAAGCAACATTTGGAAAACGTTAAGTTCTTACCCAACTTAGGTTTATCCCCATCACTGTTTTCGGTCGAGGACTCTATGCAATCCCAAAGTTCTTCCAGCAAAATTCTGATTTTTTCTTGACACACAAGAATAGAGAAAAAACATGTATGTATTATCAATATAGGACTAACATGAAAGAAACACAAAATAGTTAGATCCAAGCACTATTAGTTACTCCACCAAAAACAAGTACAAATTACGGTATATAAATAAATTAACAGCAGTTGTTGATTTAACCAATTCCCATCTGCGCTATAGCCGAATGATGGACATACGTTGCCTGGAGGGGGGTCAATAGACCTCCTCCCCTTTGCATGCTGCCCGCATGGCCCCTGCAGGGAACGCACTGATCTCAAGACTCGGGTGATCAGCTGTCAGCCAATGTCATGTGATGTAAACAGAAGATCGGCAACCGCTTTTTTTTTTCTCGTCAGTGCGAGGAAAAAAAAAAGAAGGCCAATCACCGTCTTCTGTGTAAGGGACATCGGTCCTGAAGAGGAAGACAGCCACTTCATCTGTGCCTACCAGTGCCACCTGCTGGTGCCCACAGTGCAAATCAGTGCCCACAAGTGCCACCTATCAATGCCCAATAGTGGTGCCAATCAATGCCTCAGTGTCACCAACCAGTGCCCATACCTGCCAGCTATCAGTGGCCCCTCTCAGTGCCGCCCATCAGTGGCCCCTCTCAGTGCCGCCCATCAGTGGCCCCTCTCAGTGCCGCCCATCAGTGGCCCCTCTCAGTGCCGCCCATCAGTGGCCCCTCTCAGTGCCGCCCATCAGTGGCCCCTCTCAGTGCCGCCCATCAGTGGCCCCTCTCAGTGCCGCCCATCAGTGGCCCCTCTCAGTGCCGCCCATCAGTGGCCCCTCTCAGTGCCGCCCATCAGTGGCCCCTCTCAGTGCCGCCCATCAGTGGCCCCTCTCAGTGCCGCCCATCAGTGGCCCCTCTCAGTGCCGCCCATCAGTGGCCCCTCTCAGTGCCGCCCATCAGTGGCCCCTCTCAGTGCCGCCCATCAGTGGCCCCTCTCAGTGCCGCCCATCAGTGCTGTCTCATCAATGTACTGTATATCAATGAAGGAGAAAAATCATATAAAACTGTTTTGTATTTTTTGTCTATTACGGTAATTATTATTTCTATTTTAACAAAAAATAAAAAACCCAGGAGGTGATAAAATACCACCAAAAGAAAGCTCCATTTGTGGGAAAAAAAATGCAAAAAAATGTCATTTGGGTACAGTGTTGTATGACCGTGCAATTGTTGTTCAAAGAGAGACAGCACAGTATTTTTGAAAATCCAATTAAGCGATCTTTAAAAATCTTTCATGTTGCGGGTTCTGTCTGTCTGCTGGACATCCCTTTCGACAGCAGCTTAAAATTAAACAGTGTTTAATTTATTTTTATTTTTTTAAAGGACTATGTATCCCATGGTACCTTGCTGCCTGCAAGCCGTTATTCCTTTACTGACTGTGCCTCCTGAAACTTCTCCTCTCAGCACCTCTGTAGTTCAAACAGCAGCCTCAGAATTCTGTGACACATCAAATGTGTGGAGATCTTTCACAAAGTAAGTTTACAACCTTCAAGAATGTTCAGACTAATGGGAGTATGCAACACGTAATTGAAATACAATGTGGAAATGAACAAGTTTTAAATAAATGTACTATATGCCAGGACAAAAATATAAAAGGATGAGGAATAAATTATTTCTTATAAGATTATGTTATGGCAGTGACAGTTAGCACCAAAACCCCTAAATAGTATGCTACATAAAAAGGTAATCTGTCAGTATATGGACTGAACAGGAAAATGTAAGAAGAATAAAAATGATCCTCTCCCCTCTGCCACTGACGAGAGGTGCGATATGCATTAGATAACTCACTTCAGATCATTTTGAGATACAGTCTAGCTTAAAAAAACACCAGCAGCAGCTCTTGAGAATTGTTTTCTGCTTCTAGAAGCAAATAGGGTTATTCTATGGGGGTTAGTTACGAAAGGCAAATCCACTTTGCTACAAGTGCAAACTACAAGTTCAAAGTGCACTTGAAATTGCAGAGATCTGCTGATTTTATTATCCAATCATGTGCAAGCTAAAATGCGTTTTTTTATTTTACTTGCATGTCCCCCTCGGATCTACAGCAACTGCACTTCCAAGTGCACTTTGCACTTGTAGTTTGCACTATTATAACTGTTTTCCTCCAGCATTTTTCTGTCTTTTTTTTAAGCTTAACTAGGTAGATTCAGTAAGAGTTAGGCCGGCTTATCAGTAGATAAGCCGACCTAACTCAGAATCTACGCCGACTTACTTAACCACCAGCCGCCGTCAAATAACGGCGACAAGGTGGTTGCTTAACTCTGGGAGGACGTTCTATAACGTCCTCCCAGAATCGCGCTCCCGCACGCCCCCTGGGGCGCGCACACGGGAATTTCCGTGATCACGGTGAATTGCTGCTGATAGCGGCCGTTCACCACGTGATCGCTCCTTCCAATGACGGAGCTATCACATGTAAACAAACCGGCGTCATTTGATGACGCCGGTTCCTCCCTCCTCTCTCTGTACCGATCGGTACAGTGTGAGAGGAGAGCGCGGATGGCAGCAGCACTGTGGGATGGATCTGTGACTATTGCAGACACAGATCCATCCATCCCTGCTCAGCCATCCCTGCAATACCTTCCCTTCGCATTACTCTGCAATACCTTCCCTTCGCATTACTCTGCAATACCTTCCCTTCGCATTACTCTGCAATACCTTCCCTTCGCATTACTCTGCAATACCTTCCCTTCGCATTACTCTGCAATACCTTCCCTTCGCAATACTCTGCAATACCTTCCCTTCGCAATACTCTGCAGTACCCCCGCGCAATACTCTGCAGTACCCCCGCGCAATACTCTGCAGTACCCTGCAATACCCCCCGCACAATACTCTGCAATACCCCCCGCACAATACTCTGCAATAACCCCCGCACAATACTCTGCAATACCCCCCGCACAATACTCTGCAATACCCCCCGCACAATACTCTGCAATACCCCCCGCACAATACTCTGCAATACCCCCCGCACAATACTCTGCAATACCCCCCGCACAATACTCTGCAATATCCCCCGCACAATACTCTGCAATACCCCCCGCACAATACTCTGCAATACCCCCGCACAATACTCTGCAATACCCCCCGCACAATACTCTGCAATACCCCCCGCACAATACTCTGCAATACCCCCCGCACAATACTCTGCAATACCACGGCCAATACTTTGCAATACCACGGCCAATACTTTGCAATACCACGGCCAATACTTTGCAATACCACGGCCAATACTTTGCAATACCACGGCCAATACTTTGCAATACCACGGCCAATACTCTGCAATACCCAGAAAATACTCTGGGGAAAAAAAATTGTTTTAACCACTTCCCGCCCACGTCATATGAGGTCCTTGACTTTGTGCAGGGATATCTAAATGATGCCTACAGCTACAAGCATCATTCAGATATCATTTTTTTCAGCCGGCGATTCTCTACACTATAAGAACGATCATGGCGGCTGTTCCGCCTCTTAATCGTTCTTACGGGAGGCAAAAGGGGACGTCCCCACTCCCTTCGCCCTCCGATGCTTCTTCCAACTCACCGCTGCGATCGAAGCCAGGATCGTTTTTTTTTTTTTTTTTTTCAGGCTTCCCAGCCTAGAGGTGAGATGTGGGGTCTTATTGACCCCATATCTCACTGTAAAGAGGACCTGTCATGCTATATTCCTATTACAAGGGATGTTTACATTCCTTGTAATAGGAATAAAAGTAATCAAAACATTTATTTTTGGGGGAAAACGTGTCAAACTAAAATAAAGTACAATGAACAATAAAAATAAAAAAACAACATTTAAAGCGCCCCTGTTCCCGCGTGCTCGTATACAGAAGCGAACGTGCACGTAAGTCCCGCCCACATATGAAAACGGTGTTCAAACCACACATGTGAGGTACCGCTGCGAACGTTAGAGCGAGAGCAATCATTTTGGCCCTAGACCTCTTCTAAAAACATGTAACCAGTAAAAACATTTAAAGCGTCACCTATGGGGATTTTTAAGTAGCGAAGTCTGGCGCCATTCCACAAGCGTGTGCAATATTGAAGGGTGACATGTTGGGTATCTATTTACTCGGCGTAACTTCATCTTTCATATTATGCAAAAACATTGGGCTAACTTTAATGTTTTTTTTTTAAAAGCCCAAAAAACGGGGTTACTTACCGGTAACATCCCTTTTCCAGGAGTCTTTCAGGACAGGTACTGTAGAGAGACACAGGCTCCTCCCCTCACAGGAAACACCGCCTTCCAATTAGGAATTTAGGCCTCATCCTCCCTCAGCTCCTCAGTTTTTTCCAGAGTACCTCCGGCCAGCTGGGGAGACACAAGAACACGTCATAAAAGTATAATATTTCATCTTACCTGACGGCCTCGTCTGATGAGTTTTCATAATATCCCCTACAACAAAGAGGGTGGGTACCAGTGCTGTCCTGAAAGACTCCTGGAAAAGGGATGTTACCGGTAAGTAACCCCGTTTTTCCCTGTTCGTCTTTCAGGACAGGTACTGTAGAGAGGATAAGCGAGCACCTTACCCTAGGGTGGGACAACTGCTTGCAGTACTTTGCGTCCAAAAGCCTGGTCTTTGGTTGAAAGTAGGTCCAGTCTGTAATGTTTTACAAACGTTGAAAAACTAGACCATGTTGCAGCCTTGCAGATCTGCTCCGGGGAAGCACCAGCACACTCTGCTTGGGAAGTTGCTACTGCCCTGGTGGAATGAGCCCTGATACCCTGTGGAGGCTCTACTCCCCTAGAAGAATAAGCTAGAACGATGGCTGCCCTTAACCACCTGGCTATCGTGCGTCTAGAAGCCCTAGACCCTTTCCTGGACCCAGAAAACAAAACAAATAGTGAATCAGCTTTCCTGAACTGATTTGTGTAATCCAAGTATTGTAGGACACACCTCCTAACGTCTAGGTTGTGAAACTTGTGTTCCTGTTCCCTCACAGGATTTGAACAAAAAGAAGGCAATGTTATTTCTTGACTTCTGTGAAAATTAGAAGCTACCTTTGGTAGAAAAGCCGGATCTGTCTTAAAAATGATGCGATCCGGAAAAACTTGAAAAAAGGGGGCCCTAATAGATAGGGCCTCGAGTTCGCTCACTCTCCTGGCAGTAGTGATCGCTACTAAAAATACTGTTTTGAGAGTGATCACTTTTAAACTACAATTGTCTAAAGGCTCAAATGGTTCTACTGTAAAGGCCTGAAGAACCAATGAGAGATCCCAAACTGGGAAGTTGGAGGTTTTTACAGGTCTCCGTCTACTCAAAGCCTTAAAAAATCTAGAGACCCAGGGGTCAAATGCTAGTTGTTTTTCAAGAAATACACTTAGTGCTGACACTTGACCCTTCAGCGTGCTAGTGGCCAGCCCTTTATCAGCCCCAGCTTGTAGAAATTCTAAAACAGCCACAGAGCTGTTGACACTGAAGGAGCTTTCTGCACACCAGATGTTAAACCGTTTCCACACTTTTTGGTAAATGGCTTGTGTCTCCTTCTTTCTACAGCTTAAGAGTGTTTCAACCAGGCGTTCTGAAAACCCTTTGCCCCTCAGCAGCTCTTCCTCAGAAGCCAAGCTGCCAGATTCCACCTCTCTACCTGCGGGCAGCAGATTGGACCCTGTAAAAGGAGATCCTCCCGGATTGGCAGAATCCAAGGAGGTTCTATTGATAAACCTTTCAGGATAGAGAACCATGGTCTCCTGGGCCAATGAGGTGCGATGAGAATCAGTGTTGTGTTCTCCCCCTGCAGTTTCCTCAGGACTGCTGGTATTAGAACCGGAGGGGGGAAAGCATAACACCTGGAGAACTGCCAGGTTTGGGCCAGAGCGTCCACCGCCAGAGCTCCATCCCACCTGTTTAGGGAAAAAAAGAGCTGAGTCTTGGCATTTTCTCTTGAGGCGAATAAATCCACCTCCGGAAGACCCCATCTTTGAGTGATCGCTCTGAAGACTTCTTGATTCAGAACCCAATCGCCCTCCCTCAGTTTCTTCCTGCTGAGGAAGTCTGCGACCTGATTGAATTCTCCCTTCAGATGTATGGCTGAGAGGGACAAGACATTGGCCTCTGCCCATATGAGAATAGACTTCGTCAGATCCCATAAGGACTTGCTCCTGGTGCCCCCCTGCTTGTTGACATAAGCTACTGCGGAGGAGTTGTCTGTCCTGACTCGAACATGCTGACCCTGCAGCTCCTTCTGAAAGGCTTTGAGAGCTAACTCTATCGCTTTTAGTTCTCTCCAATTCGAAGATTTTTGCGAGTCCTCTTTTGCCCAGCGACCCTGAGTCAGAAGGGAGTCCAGGTGTGCTCCCCAACCGGAGCCACTGGCATCTGTTGTCACTGTTCTGGAGATCGGGGAGACCCAATTCAGGCCCTGTAAAAGGTTCGCCCCCTTCCTCCACCACCAAAGGGACCTCTTGATGTGAACCGGTATGGATATCAGGGAATCCAAGGAGTCCGGTTTGTGATCCCAAATGTTCAGTATGAACAGTTGCAGGGGTCGGTAATGCAGACCTGCCCACTGCACTGCAGGAAGAGAAGATGTCAATAACCCCAGAGCTGACATGACTTTCCTTATCGGAAGCTGGCCGCTTCCCTGAAGGAGTGATATTACATTGTCCACCTTCTGAACTTTTTCTATTGGGAGAAAAGTCATCTGTCTGGTTGAGTCCAGTACATATCCCAGAAAAGTGACTCTTTGGGAGGGTGTCAGGCTGGATTTTTCCAGATTGAGTAGCCAACCTAAGTTTACCAGAATCTCCTTTGCAACCTGGAGGTCCTGGGACAACCGTGTCGGGGAATCTGCAAAAAATAGCAGATCGTCCAGGTATGCCACTACCAGGATGCCCCTGAGACGTAGAAAGGCTAGTACCTCCACCATCACTTTGGTGAATATGCGGGGGGAAGAGGAGAGCCCGAAGGGGAGTGCTTTGAACTGTAGGTGAAACGTCCCTTCTCTGGACCTCACGGCCAGTCTGAGAAATCTCTGATGGCATTCTGCTATTGGGATGTGCAGGTAGGCATCCTTTAGATCTATGGATGCCATGAAGCAGTTCGGAAGGAGGAGCGTCCTCACGGAATAGATAGAATCCATCCGAAACCTTTTGTATGTGACCGAGGTGTTTAGAGGTTTCAAATTCAGTATAAGTCTGAATTTCCCGGAAGGCTTGCGGACCACGAAGATGTGGGAGTAGAAGCCCTTGCCCGTTTCCTCCGATGGAACCCGAACCACCACATCCTGATCCTCCAACTCCTGAAGAGAGGAGAGCAGGGCCACAGATTTTTCTTTGCACTGTGGTAAATTGGTGACTAAAAGTCTGGATGGGGGGGGACTTGAGAACTCTAGTCTGTACCCTCTCCTTATGATCCCCAGCACAAATTGGTTGCTGGTGATCAGCTCCCATTGTGGGAGAAAGGCCCCCAACCTTCCTCCCACCTTGACTCCGTCATTGAGGCTTTTGGGGCTGTTCAGGAGCACGAAAAAGCGCCCCGGCACGGCCCTTACCCTTTTGTCCCCAAAACTTTTTCTTTCCCTCAGGTTTTGAGACTTCCACCTTCTTTTGGGTCCAGAATTTTTTCTTTGCTTGTCCCCCAAATTTTTTCTTTAAGGGGAAAGCCTTTTTCTTATCGGCTGTACGATCTAAGACAGCCTCTAAGCCTGGCCCAAATAATAAATCTCCTGTAAGGGGGATCCCGCACAACTTCACCTTTGAGGCGCTATCCCCCTGCCATGTCTTGAGCCAGAGAGCCCTTCTTGCAGAATTAGATAGAGCTGCAGACCTGGCCGACATGCGGATTGACTCTGCTGAGGCGTCCGCTACATACCGCACGCCATTCAGCAAGGTTGGAAAAGAGGATAGTATGGTCTCTTTAGGCGTTCCGGCTTCAATATGTGCCCTGATCTGTGAGAGCCAATGCTCTAGATTACGGGCCACCACCGTTGCTGCCATAGCTGGCTTAAGGTTCCCTTGAGAAGCATCCCAGGACTTCTTTAACAGTGAGTCCATCCGCCTGTCCATTGGGTCTGAAAGGACCCCCATGTCCTCAAACGCCAAGTCCGTATGTCGGGATACCTGCGAGAAGGCAGCATCCAATTTGGGGGATTTGTTCCATACTAAAGCTTCCTCTTCAGAAAAAGGAAATCTTCTCTTCAACGAGTTTGAGAAGAAAGGTTTCCTGTCTGGATCCTGCCATTCTTTTTTGATGGCATTGACCAGGACTTCATGGACTGGGAAAACCTTTCTCTTTTGTTCTCCCAAGCCACTATACATCTGGTCATGGAGTGACAGTGTCTTTTTCTCCTCAGCTATCCCTAAAGTAGTGTGGATAGTTTCTAACAATTCTTCCACCTCTTCAAGGGAAAGCTTGTAGCGAGAGACCTTTGAGGGCCCTGCCTCTGTCCCCTCACCATCTGACTCCTCTTGGGAGCTAGAAGCCGCACTATCTTGCTCCTCCTCAGCGTCCTCTCTGATGTCCGCAGGTTTCTCTCTACTCACAGAGGGAAGAACCTCAGGATTGGGTGGAATTAACTGTTGCGCTACAGAAGGGCTGCTTTGGGGCAACTGAAAATTAGCAAAGATGTCTTTAAAAGATTGAAAGGTGCCAGAAAGCTCTTTCATAGAAGCTGCTAATTCAGATGCCTGCTCTGCCTCCCTTTCCTTAATCAGCCCCTCAATACATCTCCTGCAAAGTGCTTTGTTCCAATTCTCACTAAGGGAAGATCTGCAGGAAGGGCATTTCTTCTTGCTGTGGGCTGATTTTTCTGTGGATTTCTGAAAAACACAGAAGCAAAGTGGAGGCTAAATGAGAGAGAGCCCAGCGCTAACATAGGTAACCACGAGGAGTGTTCCAGGACCAACCACCACCAGGGTTCTAGACACACTACAGAGACAAAAACTCCCCGACCACCAGGAGAAGAAAAAGTGACAAAAATCACCAGTGAGGCTGTAACATGATAAGGGAACACCACCCCAGGGTTCTCCTTACCTTAGAGTGGCTGGTGCTGTCGTCATCCGGAGGTGCACGTGAAGCCTCTGCTTCCGACATCTCGCTGAGGAATGTGGTCGCGACTGCCTCCAAAAACGCCGACACTACGGCTGAAAAGAGAGGCCGCACCAGCCCAGCATCAGGCCTTTTCACTCTGCAGCGTCTGGGACCAGTGACGCGTATCCGGCGGAAGTGCCCGCCCCCCCGGAACTGACGTCACTCGTCATCCGGTCCGGCCCAGCTTCCTGGCCGACTGTGATTTCTCACAGGGAGTGTGCACACCGCCTGCAGCGCCACCCCTGTGCGAGTACTAAAATAGACCTCCGCGGTTGAAAACCACCCCAGGAATGTCCGCGGGACGCTACACACCGATGTCCTGGGTAAGTAGCTTCCCCAGCTAGCCAGGACGCCGTGTTTTAGAAAAATAGCCCTGAGCCCAGGGAGAACAGGTCCCCCCTCTCAGGAAATTTGGCCTCAGCTTCCCCAGCTGTCTGGCCCTTGGCCCCAAGCAGTGTCTCCCCTCCGGAGGAAACACCATAAACTGAGGGAGGATGAGGCTTAAATTCCTAATTGGAAGGCGGTGTTTCCTGTGAGGGGAGGAGCCTGTGTCTCTCTACAGTACCTGTCCTGAAAGACGAACAGGGAAAAAATGCGTTCGAAAAATTGCTGTGCAAATACCATGCGCGATAAAAAGATGCAACGACCGCCATTGTATTCTCTAGGGCATGGATATGCAATTAGCGGACCTCCAGCTGTTGCAAAACTACAAGTTCCATCATGCCTCTGCCTCTGGGTGTCATTCTTGTGGCTGTGAGTCTTGCTATGCCTCATGGGACTTGTAGTTCTGCAACAGCTGGAGGTCCGCTAATTGCATATCCCTGCTCTAGGGTCTTTGCTAAAAAAGCATATATAATGTTTTGGGGTTCTATGTAATTTTCTAGCAAATAAATGATGATTTTTCTATTTAGGAGAGGAATGTCAGAATTGGTCTGGGTGTTCCAGAACGCCTGATGGTGCTCCCTGCATGTTGGGCCTTTGTATGTGGCCACGCTGTGTAAAAGTCTCACACATGTGGTATCGCCATACTCGGGAGGAATAGCAGAATGTGTTTTGGGGTGTAATTTGTGGTATGCATATGCTGTGTGTGAGAAATAACCTGCTAATATGAAACTTTTGTGGAAAAAAAATAAAAATAAAAAAAACCTTGATTTTGCAAAGAATTGTGGGAAAAATTACAACTTCAAAAAACTCACAATGCCTCTTTCTAAATACCTTGGAATGTCTTCTTTCCAAAAAAGGGTCATTTGGGGGGTATTTGTACTTTTCTGGCATGTTAGGGTCTCAAGAAATGAGAGAGGCTGTCAGTACATCAGATGTGATCAAATTGATACATTTTCAGTAATTGGTACCATAACTTGTAGACCTTATAACTTTCACCCAGACTAAATAATATGCAATTTTTTTTTTAACCAAAGATATGTAGCAGTATACATTTTAGGCCAAATTTATGAAGAAAATTTCATTTTTTGCAAAATTTTATAATAGAAATGAAGAAAAATTAATTTTTTTACAAAATTTTCGTTCTTTTTTCATTTATAGCGAAAAAAATAAACGCAGAGGTGATCAAATACCACTAAAAGAAAGCTCTATTTGTGGGGAAAAAAGGACAAAAATTTCATTTGGTTACAGTGTTGTATGACTGAGTTATTGTCATTCAAAATGTGAGAGCACCGAAAGCTGAAAATTGGTCTGGTTATTAAGGGTGTTTCAGTGCCCAGTTGTCAAGTGGTTAAGCGTATGCTCAAACAGAGATACGCTTAAACATATCTAAGATACGACGGCTTGCGCCATCCTATCTTAGATTGCAATATTTTGGATGGCCGCTAGGTGGCGCTTCCATTGCGGTCGGCGTAGAATATGTAAATGAGGCGATACTCCGATTCACGAACGTACGATAGGCCGACGCAGTACTTTTACGCCGTTTACGTAAGAGATAGGCCGCGTAAAATTAGAGCTAGGCCATATTGGAATAGTAATGTCAAGTATGGCCCCGTTCCCGCATCGAAATTCAAATTTTTTAACGTCGTTTGCGTAAGTCGTCCGTGAATCGGGATTTACGTTGTTTACGTCCACGTCAAAATCAATAGGTCCGTGCGGCATACTTAGCCGCAATGCACACTGGGGAATGTAGGCGCCCGGCGCATGCGCAGTTCGAAAAAAACGTCAAAAACGTAAGGTCAAGCCCCATTAACATAAAACATGCCCCCCAACTCATTTGAATTAGGCGCCCTTACGCCCACCGATTTAGGCTACGCCACCGTAATTTAGCAGGTAAGTACATTGTGAATCACGTACTTGCCTAGCTAACTTATGGTGGCGTAGCTTAAATGCCTTAAGCTACGCTACCGCAAAGTTAAGAAAATGTACCTGAATCTAGCCAATAGTATGTATGGAGCCATATTGTGTTTGCTTCCATTTCTCCATATACAAGAAATCAGTGTAAATTTGTAGCAAATGGATATAGCACTGTATGGCAAGAAGTTAGTAAAATAAGCCAGGAACCAACACTATGCCCCATCGTGGGTGAGTAATAGTGCCCAATTGTTGGTTTCAGTGGGAAAAATGGCACCCCATTCTGGTCAGTGGTAGGAATTATGCCCCAATGTTGGTGTCCGTGGGGAACGGGGAACAGTGCCTCATATCAGTGGGATGAATATTGCCCCAAGGGCCGGATAAAGGAAAGCAAAGGGCCATATATTGCCCATGGACTGAAGTTTGGAGACCCCCGGTCTATATATTGATGCTGGGAGCTACTGTTCAAACACTAGCCAATATCTTCCCAAGATGGGAATTAAAAAAAAAAAAAAAAAACACACAGGGCTGGCAATGTTAGCCATTCAAATAAGAGTCAAGTCCATCATAATATACATTGGAAATATACTGTTCAGTTTTAACTTATGGTTATTAAGGCAGATTTTTGTTTTATCTTAAATGGGTTGTAAAGGTTTGTCTTTTTTTTTCTAAATTGGTTTAAGCTAGTGCATTGTTGGTTCACTTACCTTTTCATTCGATTTCCCTTCTAAATGTTTTTTTTCTTTGTTTGAATTTCTCACTTCCTGTTTCTCCTCAGTAAGCTTTCCACTATCATCCGAGCGATGGAAAGTCATTCAGAACAGCTTACTGAACAGCTTACTGAGGAGGAACAGGAAGTGAGAAATTCAGACAAAGAAAACAAAGAAAAAAAACATTTAGAAGAGAAATCGAAAAAGGTAAGTGAACCAACAATGCACTAGCTTAAAGGAACCCATTTCGAAAATAAAAAAACAAACCTTTACAACCCCTTTAACCACTTAAGGACCCATTCACGCCGATATACGTCGGCAGAATGGCATATCCAGGTACATGTACGTGGCTCTAAGCCCAGCCGTAGGGTCGCGGGCGCGTGACCGCAACCCGGGCCGAAGCTCCGTGGCTGCGGAACTCGCGGACCCGATCGCCGCTGGAGTCCCGCGATCGGTCCCCGGAGCTGAAGAACGGGGAGAGCTGTATGGAAACACAGCTTCCCCGTTCTTCACTGTGGCGCTAGGGAACCACAATCGATAACGTCAGACCTACAGCCACAGCCCGCTACAGTTAGAAACACAAATGAGGTCATACATAACCCCATCAGCGCCTCCTTGTGGTTAACTCCCAAACTGCAACTGTCATTTTCACAGTAAACAATGCATTTTAAAATGCATTTTTTTGCTGTGAAAATGACAATGGTCCCAAAAATGTGTCAAAATTGTCCGAAGTGTCCGCCATAATGTCGCAGTCACGAAAAGAAATCGCTGATCGCTGCCATTATTAGTAAAAAAATAATAATCAATAAAAATGCAATAAAACTATCCCCTTTTTTGTAAACGCTATAAATTTTGCGCAAACCAATCGATAAACGCTTATTGCGATTTTTTTTTACCAAAAATAGGTAGAAGAATACGTATCGGCCTAAACTGAGGGAAAAAAATAATGTTTTATATATTTTTGGGGGATATTTATTATAGAAAAAAGTAAAAAATATTGCATTTTTTTTAAAAATAGTCGCTCTATTTTTGTTTATAGCGCAAAAAATAAAAACCGCAGAGGTGATCAAATACCACCAAAAGAAAGATCGATTTGTGTGAAAAAAAGGACGCCAATTTTGTTTGGGAGCCACGTCGTACGACCGCCTAATTGTCAGTTAAATCGACGCAGTGCCCGAATCGCAAAAACTGTCCAGGTCCTTTAGCTGCCTAAAGGTCCGGGTCTTAAGTGGTTAATGCATTAAGATAAAAAACCTTCTGTGTGCAGCAGTCCCCCCCCCCCCCCAATACCTACACAAGCCCCATCTCCATCCAGCGATGTACACGAGTGCCTCGGCCGTCCGGGACTCTCCCTCCTGAATAGCTAAGAAACAGCAGTGGCGGCATTGGCTCCTGCTGCAGTCAAAGTCAGCTAGCCACTCAGGAGAGTGTGTGGGTGGGGCTGGGCTGCAGTGAAGTGTCTAAATGGACACACAGAGCTGCAGCTCGGCTCGGGTGCCCCCATAGCAAGCTTCTTGCTGTGGGGGCACTTAACAGGAGGAAGAGGCCAGTAGCAACCGAAGAGTGACCCGAGACGAGGAGGAGCCAGGCTGCTCTGTGCAAAACCATTTCACAGAGCAGGTACAGCAAGTATAACATGAATTCTGTAAAAATAAATAAAATGACACCAACCTAAACCATACATATACAGTTGTGCTCATAAGTTTACACACCCTGGCAGAATTTATGATTTCTTGGCAATTTTTCAGAGAGTATGAATAACGCAAAAACATTTCTTTCACTCACAGTTGGTGTTTGGCTGACGCCATTTATTGTCAATCAACTGTGTTTACTCTTTTTTTAAATCATAATGGCAACAGAAACTACCCAAATTACCCTGATCAAAAGTTTAAATACCCTGGTGATTTTCGCCTGATAACATGCACACAAGTTGACACAAAGGCGTTTGAATGGCTATTACCCACTTAAGGACAGCCTAACGCCGATATACGTCGGCAGAATGGCACGGCTGGGCACAATCACGTATGGGTACATCCTCTTTAAGTACCCAGCCGTGTGTCGCGCGCGCCCGTGACCCGGTCCGAAGCTCCGTGACCGCGGGACCCGATCGCCACCGGTGTCCCACGATCGGTCACAGGAGCTAAAGAACGGGGAGAGGTGTGTGTAAAACACACCTTCCCCGTTCTTCACTGTGGCAATGCCAGTGATCGTCTGTTCCCTGATATAGGGAAAGACGATCACTGACATCACACGTCCAGCCCTGCCCCCCTACAGTTAGAAACACATATGAGGTCACACAACCCATACAGCGCCCCCTAGTGGTTAACTCCTAAACTGCAATTGTCATTTTCACAGTATTCCGTGCATTTTTATAGCACCTTTCGCTGTGAAAACGACAATGGTCCCAAAAATGTGTTGATCGCCACCATTAGTAGTAAAAAATAAAATATTAATAAAAATGCCATAAAACTATCCCCTATTGTGTAAACGCTATAAATTTTGCGCAAACCAATCGATAAACGCTTATTGCGTTTTTAAAAACAGGAGGTCAAAATAAATACAGGTCAGAAAAAATTGATCTACCAAGAAAATAAGGGAAGGTACAAGAGAATTGGAAAGCAAAACATGTATTGTTATCATACCCATGGATAAGGGGGGTGGGCTGGTAATTCTCACCAAGGGGGACAATGAGGCCAAACTGCAAAAACTAGTAAATTATCAAAATACATAGAAGAAACTTAAAAGACCTCTAAATTGAAGATAGTATTGGAGCAATTAAGAAAGGTGCTTAAAAAGGCATTTTGGATAAAAAATAAAAAAAGAGAATGCCAGATATCTTAATGTAAAAGCCCCACAGATACAAGGTTGATAAATTACTGGGAGGGGCTGGGCATGACCCAGCTGTCTTGGTCCACGTTGGAACCAGTGACAGAACATATGGAGGGTGGAGGCTCCTTAAGAACCAATTTAAAGAACTAGGCTGCAATTTGAAGGGAAGGACCTCCGAGGTGACATTCTCTGAAATATTGCGTGTGCCATGCGCAAAACAGGAAAGGCAAGGGGGCGACTAGAGAGCTGAATGCATGGCTAAAGACCTGGTGTAAGGAGGAGGGATTTGGGTGTTTAGAGCACTGGGCTGACTTTTCACTGGGGTTCAACCTATATGCTAAAGATGATTTCCACCTAAAAGGAAGGGGGTCTACTGTGCTGGGGGAGAAGATTATGGGAAGGCTGGGGGAGTATTTAAACTAGGATTTTGGGGGGGAGGGTGAACTAGATTATAATGGGGTAGACAGGTCAGACAGAAGTCATCCCCTATTGGTGGATTGAATGGGGAAATATGGGGAGGGCTATGGTAGATGATTTGAAGGTTCCTATGTTACAAACAACCATTGGAAATGGTACTATCTGTACTAAAATAAAAAAATATGCAACATACGTTTGCAAAAATTACAATGAATTAAAGTGTTTGTTCACCAATGCCAGAAGTCTGTCAAGCAAAATAGGTGAGTTGGAAGCTCTGGTACACAAGGAAAACTATGATCTACTTGGTATTGCTGAATCTTGGCTTCAGTCGTCTCATGACTGGGCTATTAATATTCCCTGGCTATGTTCTCTTTCGGAAAGACGGGGTAAAACGGTGGTGTCTGTCTCACTTTGAGTGATCTCAAAGCGAGTGTAAAAGAGGACCTAGTTGATGGAGAGTGTGATGAGTCTGAAGCATTATGGGTGGATCTGTACACGGGTGTGCGTTACTACAAATGTCATTGGAGTTTGTTATAGACCCCCCCAGTGTTCGTGATGAGAGGGAGACTCAGCGCCTTGCACAGATGGAAAGGGCTGCAAGGGCTGGGATGGTGATAATAATGGGGAATTTTAACTACCGGAAATTTACTTGAGTAATGGCACTGCTGTGACAGTTAAAAGGGAACAAATTTATAAACCTATTACAAGACAATTTTATGGTCCAATTTATTGAGGGCCAGACTAGGAATAAAGCTATGCTGGACCGGATAATCTCAAACCATGCAGAGCTTATTACCAATATTCATATAAAAGAGCATCTGGGTAGCAGTGACCATAACATAATTTAATGATAGTTGTAAGCAACAAACACATACGGGTAAGATAAAAACACTTAACTTTAAGAGAGCAAATTTTCCAAGGATGAGAGCTGCTCTCCAGGATTTAGACTGGGAGGGAATATTGGCATCAATCGACACAGACTAGAAATGTAAATTATTCAAAGTAACTGTATGTAAACTCACTGCAAAGTATATTCCTATGGGCAATACGTTTATAAGGCTAAAAATAAAACCCATGTGGCTCACGGCCAAAGTTAAAATGGTTGTAAATAATAAAAAAAGAGCTTTTAAAAAATATATAAAAAATGGAGTTACACTTACCGGTAACGTCCTTTCCAGTAGTCTTTCAGGACAGCCACAATAGAGAGATAGGCTCCTCCTCTTCCTGTAGGAAACACTGCACAGCCTTCAAATTCTCTCCTCCCCTTGCCAGACCTCAGTTTTTTACGAGCACCTCCGGTCCGCTGGGGAGACACAAGAACATGTTAGTAATCCATAATTAAACATCAATGTCATACTATGTTCCTGGACTAAAGACAATCACTCCAATCTTCGGGTGGGTAACCAGGGCTGTCCTGAAAGACTACTGGAAAGGACGTTACCGGTAAGTGTAACTCCATTTTTCCCTATCCGTCTTTCAGGACAGCCACAATAGAGAGGATAATCGAGTACTTACAATTAGGGTGGGACCACGACTTGCAAGACTTTTCTCCCAAAAGCTTGTTCGCCTGCTGACACCAAGTTTACTCTATAATGCTTGACGAAGGTGGCGTAGCTGGACCAAGTTGCGGCTCTACATATTTGATCAGGCGTCGCTCCAGCCCTTTCAGCCTGAGAAGTAGCTACTGCTCGAGTAGAGTGTGCCTTTATTCCTGTAGGGACTTCCCTACCAGTCAAGGAATAAGCCTGCCCAATAACTAATCTAAGCCATCTAGCAATTGTGCGTCGAGACGCTTTCTGTCCCTTTCTGGCCCCGGAAAACAAAACAAATAAAGAGTCTGACTTCCTAAAACTTTGAGTCAGCTCCAAGTACTGTAGGATGCATCTCCTGACATCTAGTGTACTAAACCTGAATTCCTTCTCACCCGAGGGATTGGAACAAAACGAAGGCAATACAACCTCCTGGCTTCTATGAAACTTAGAAGCAACTTTAGGCAGAAAGGCCGGATCGGTTTTAAAAACAACCCGATCCGGGAAAACAACACAAAAAGGAGGTCGTATGGACAGGGCTTCCAACTCGCTGACTCTCCTGGCAGTGGTCACTGCAACTAAAAAGACTGTTTTTAACGTTAAATCTCTTAACAAACATTTGTCTAATGGTTCAAAAGGCAACCCTGTTAGCACCTGTAAAACTAACGAAAGATCCCACTTGGGTAAGGGGGGTCCCTGAGAAGGCTTCTGTCTGGACAAAGCCTTAAAGAACCTAATAATCCAAGGATCTGCGGCCAGAGGTCTTTCTAGATATACACGAAGGGCTGAGACCTGACCCTTTAGGGTACTCACTGATAACCCCTTATCTGCCCCACACTGGAGAAATTCCAAAACGGATGTGGAGCTCTGTACTGTAAAAGGAACCTTCTCGGCACCACGCATTGAAGCGAAGCCAGACCTTTCTATAGATAGAACGAGTCTCCTTTTTCCTGCTGTTAAGAAGAGTGGCAGTTAGCTTCTCTGAAAACCCTCTAGATCTCAGTAAGGTCTCTTCAGTAGCCATGCCGCCAGGTTCCACCTGTGTACCTGGGGGCAGAGTACTGGTCCCTGCGAGAGGAGATCCTCTCGTAGTGGCAGAAAAAAGGGGGGTTCTAAGGCCAGTTGCTTGAGGACCGAAAACCAATTCCTCTTGGGCCAGTGGGGCGCAACTAGAATTAGCGAAGTCTTCTCCAGTTGAAACTTCCTTAGGACCAGAGGTAGAAGGACTGGCGGAGGGAACGCGTAGCAAATCCTGAAGTGCCAGGTTTGGGACAAGGCATCTACCCCTCTTGTTCCCTCCCCCTTGTTCTGAGAGAAAAAAACAAGGGGTTTTTGCATTTGCTCTGGACGCAGAGAGGTCTATCTCCGGAGCACCCCACTTCTTGACCAGGAGATGGAAGACTTCCTGATTGAGGGCCCATTCGCCCTCTCTTAGTTGGCTTCGGCTGAGAAAATCCGCTGTACTGTTTTCTATTCCTTTTAGGAAAACAGCTGACAGGGATAGGGTGTTCGCCTCTGCCCAGTGAAAAATCTCTGCTGTTATGGCCGACAGAGCTATGCACCTGGTGCCACCCTGTTTGTTCAAGTAGGCCACGGCCGAGACATTGTCTGACCTCACCTGGACGTGGTGCCCCTGCAGCTTTTCCTGGAAGAATATGAGGGCTAGACCGACCGCCCTCAGTTCCTTCCAGTTGGAGGAATTTTTCAGCTCTGCATTTTTCCAGAGGCCTTGCGCTGGAAATGACCCCAGGTGAGCACCCCAGCCCCTGCCGCTTGCGTCTGTGGTAACAACCTGCGGGAGCGGAATATGCCACAGTCGACCTTGCGACAAATTGGAGATTTTTCTCCACCACCATAGAGACCTCTTTACGTGGGATGGGACCTGTACTAGGATGTCTAGTCGTTCTATGCTGTGATCCCAGATCTTTAGCAGGAAGGCCTGCAGGGTCCGAAAGTGAGAACCTGCCCACTGGACAGCCGGGAGGGTGGAGGTTAACAAACCCAATGTTGACATCAGGGATCTGATTGATACCTGATGACTGCCCTGAAGGACAGCTACCGCCCTGTCTAATTTCAGAGCCTTCTCTAAGGGAAGAAAGACCATTAAAAGGGTGGAGTCCAAAAGGTACCCTAAGTACGGAATGCGTTGAGAGGGTATTAGGCTGGACTTGTCTAAGTTTAACAGCCACCCTAGAGCCGTAAGGGTCTTCTTGGTTAACTCCAGGTCCCTGCATAGTTGTTCTGGAGATGCCGCAAAAAGAAGCAGGTCGTCCAAGTATGCTATTATGCCTACCCCCTGGAGCCGCAGAAAGGCTATAGGTTCCGCCAGGACCTTTGTGAACACGCGGGGCGAGGAGGATAGACCGAATGGCAAGGCCTGGAACTGAAGGTGCACCACCGTTGTTCCTAAGTCTATCGCTAGACGAAGAAACTCCTGAGACCCCTCTGCAATGGGTACGTGCAGGTACGCGTCTTTGAGGTCCAGGGAGACCATAAAGCAATTCTGAGGTAGGAGGGCCCTGACCGAAAAAATTGACTCCATACGGAATCTCTTGTACGCAACTGACCTGTTCAGTGGTTTTAGGTTTAGGATTAACCTGTACTTTCCAGAAGGTTTCCTTACCACGAAAATATGGGAGTAAAACCCCTTTTTTTCTTCCACTTTTGGGACTCTGAGGACAACATCTTGGTCCTCCAGGTCCTTCAAGGCCCCTAATAGAGCTTCTGCCTTTTCCTTGTCTCGGGGAAGCTGAGTGACCAGGTACCTCTGAGGGGGAGGGAATGAAAATTCCAGTGAGTATCCCCTTCTGATGATCGCCAAGACATACCTGTTGGGGGAAAAGGACTCCCATTGTGGGAGGAAGGCCCCCAACCTTCCCCCCACCCTGATCTGGGAGTCATTGTTTCTTGGGGGCCGGTCAGGAGGGCGAAAAATCGCTCCCCTTCCCCTGGGTGTCCAGACCTTTTTCTGGGCTTCTGTTTTAGGGACCCCCGTGTGTCTTTGGGGACGAAATCCCCTCCCTTTCAGTGGGGCTTTACGTTTGAAGGGGAAAGATTTTTTCTTATCCGCCGTGCGGTCTAAGACTGACTCCAGACCTGGGCCAAACAGGAGGTCCCCTGTGAACGGAATCCCACATAGTTTGGACTTGGAAGCAATGTCCCCAGACCAGGTCTTGAGCCAGAGAGCTCTTCTGGCAGAATTAGCTAGAGCTGCCGACCTAGCCGACATGCGAACTGATTCTGCCGAAGCATCAGCAATATAGGCCACCCCTTTTAAAATTGTAGGGAAGGAAGCTAAGATAGTGTCCTTATCCGTCCCGGCCTCAATGTGTTCTTGAATTTTTGAGAGCCAATGCTCCAAATTACGGGCCACTACCGTAACTGCCAATTCTGGCTTTAAGTTCCCAATAACGGACTCCCATGTTTTTTTCAATAGAGAGTCCGCCCTCTTGTCCATGGCATCTGTCAGATTGCCCATATCCTCAAATGCCAAGTCGGTTTTCTTGGAAACCTGTGAAAAGGCCGCATCTAATTTAGGCATTTTATTCCAAACGGAAGTGGGGTCTTCTGAGAAGGGAAATCTTCTTTTAAGGAACTGAGAAAAAAAGGGCTTCCTTTCAGGGTCTTGCCACTCCTTCTTAACAGTATCTACTAGAAGTTTGTGAACCGGGAAGACCCTTCCCTTGTGTTCCCCCAGACCCTTGTACATCTGGTCGTGGAGGCTAAGGGGCTTATTGTCTGTGTGAATGCCTAGGGTCGTGTAAATAGCCCCTAGTAATTCCTCAACGTCGTCAAGAGACAATTTATACCTAGAAGACTTTTTGGGCTCACCGTCCTGGTCTTCTTCCTCTGACTCTGCCTGGGAGTCGGAAGCAACATTCTCTAACAGAGAGTGTTGCACCTGAGAAGGGCCTGCAAAATCAACTGCTACTGCTGAGGGGTCAGGAGAAACAGGAGCAGGAGCAGGACCCTGATCGTCAGGATGGGTTGTAACCTGTGTGGGGTCCAAAGGGTGCTGCATTCTTTCAAACAATGATTTAAAAGAAGAAAACGTAGAAGCTAATTCTTTAACAGACGCTGCTAAACTATCTTCCTGTTCTGCATCCCTTTCCCTAACAAGAGAAAGTATGCAGTCTCTACATAGCACTTTAGACCAAGAGTCAGGAAGAGAGTCCCTACAGGAGGCACATTTTTTCCTTGAACTATGTGTCCTTCCCGTTTTCTCTAGGCTTTTCTGAAAAGATAAGAAGGGGCCCCCCACACATTAATTCAAAAAAAGTGATTTAACCAAAAATTTACATACAAAAAAATGTCCCCCCTTTTTTTTTTTAAATAGGAAAAAAGAAAACAGCGGTTACAACCCTGGGGGAATCCCTAGACAGACACTACTGCTGGGTTCCCACTGTCTTCTCCCCCTCCCCCCCCAACCACCAAGGGGCTTTAGAGGGGAAAAAAGACAAGGCCTAAGGTCTGGGATTCCCTCCCCAGGAAAACCCTTACCTGAGGCTGGCTGGAGGAAGCGTCCTTGGTCGGGCCATGCTCCGGAGAAGTCACCGACATTCTGCGGTGGTTGCGCTTGTCTACTCGCCCCCCGGCGAGTATCAGACTCCTCCAGCAGACGCGTGGGTCCCTATCAGCGCCGCGTCCCGGAACCGGAAGTCGCGGGTCAAAGGGGAGCGTTTCCGGAGCGCTGCCGGAAATGACGTCACCCGCCATTCGGCCCGCGATTTTTGAGAGAGACGAATGCGGCCTGAGAAAGGAGGGCGCTCGGATCTGCCCCCCCCACGCCTCGGTCCTGTGGACACGATAGGAACCCCCCGCAAGCCGGCTGCCGCGCTCGACACGGATTGGGGTGGCGTTTCGGCGATAAGTCCTCGCCTGATTTTCCATGAAGGCCTCTGCTCCCTTTGATAGGAAAAAAATTATGTAGCCACAGTCCCCTGACTGCCCAGCTCTGGTTCCTCTGCAGTGTCTCCCCACCGGAGAAAACACTAAGAACTGAGGCCTGGCAAGGGGAGGAGAGAATTTGAAGGCTGTGCAGTGTTTCCTACAGGAAGAGGAGGAGCCTATCTCTCTATTGTGGCTGTCCTGAAAGACGGATAGGGAAAATCAAGGAACGCCATCATCGTTTAAATGTTGCAAAGAATATAACAGAATATGTAAAAAGGACGCAAAAATTCAAAACAAACGACAAAGATTGCAAAAGATAGGAGGACAAACCCCCAAAAGATTCTTCAAATATATTAATGGTAAAAAGGTCAGTTCTGAGCATGTAGGCCCTTTACAAAATAATCTAGAGTGGGTGACTGGGGACAAATAGAAGGCAAATTTATTAAAATACTTTCTTCAGCTCTGTGCATACAAAGGAGTATGGGGGAGCACATGTCCATAATAGGAGTGGTCGTGACACAGCCCCAAATGATCGACAATGGCTCAAAGTGATATGGTCCAGATATATTTAGACAGAATAAGGGTGGATAAAGCACCTGGACCAGATGGCATCCACCCACAGATCCTAAAATAATTGAGCTCTGTCATTTCAAGGCCATTGTTGCGAATACTTAGGGACTCGTTAATGACTGAAACTGTACCACTGGATTGCCGCAGGGCCAATGTGGTACCTATATTTAAAAAGGGCTCAACGTCATTGCCAAATAACTATAGACCTGTTAGTTTAACTTCTATAGTCAGGAAGATACTGGAGAGTTTAAAAAAAGACCACATAGACGAGTTCTTGTTGTAAAAAAATATTTTAAAGCAATAGACAGCGTGGATTCATGAAAGACCGAAGTTGCGAAACAAACCCGATATCTTTTTATGAGGAGGTGTAAAAGGCGCTCTCCCTCGCCAGATTGCGTTCCGCGCTGGAACGCATACGGCAACCGTACAATCACGTCATTGCTCGGCGCCGCGTACGTTCCACCGTGGAACGCGGAAGTGCAAGGCGAATTAGTGCTATATGCACTGCACATGTCTGCCTCCTATAAAGAGGACAGTGTGCATAGTACACGCTGTCCTATTATTGTCGGCTATAGCCGGCTTGGCTACAATTAATCTACAGCTATTATCTTTCCCTAAACTGGGAACCAGCCCATCCCTGCATCTACCCTGTCAACCTTACTACAGTTGCTGAGGACACACCAAGATATCCCCCACATGGAGACCCTCCAAATACGAATCCCATTGCTGATGCAATACTCTGTTTACTGGAAAACACTCATCCCTGCAAAGTACTATTATTGCTCTAGAATTACCTCCTTCATATATAGCCTTTACAAGTATTGTATCTAAAATTGGCTTATTTAATGCTATCCTGCTTCTTGGGATTATTTGCTGTGTCTTCAGTTGACCGCTGTGCAATATCTTAAAGGGAACATACATTCTCAAAGCAATTATGCTTTAAGTCGCCTCTCTCCAGTAAATTGTTAATTGCATAGAGTAATTTCATATGCTATGTGCTTGACATTTGTTGTTACCTGTATACGGGCTTCCGCCCTTAATTACCGAACATGTTCGTTATACCTTTTTTTGGCTAAGGTTAGAAGGTATGTTGTAATACCTCCTCCCTTAGTAGCCCAATGCATTCCTTTATGTAAAGTGATATGATGTAGAGAACCCCCAAACTCCTGTTCTCCGATTGGAGTGATGCCTGGGGTCCAGTACTGATAATCACTTGCATAGAGAAGTGCATTGGAATCTTTAATGCAGTTGTGCTCTTTTGCGTTTATTGAAATATTTCCTTAGTTGTGGTTCACTCTCGTTCGCCATAGAATGCAACAGGAGGCAAGTAAAACCTTGGACAGAGGGGTGGCTGTGGACGTGGTATACTTTGATTTTGCAAAAGCGTTTGACACAGTTCCTGACACATGGCTCATGTGTAAGGTAAAGTCTACATACAGGCATGGAAAGATCAGTTTGTAAATGCATATAAAACTGGCTAAAAGACAGAAATCAGACTAGTGGTTAATGACTCTTTGAATGGTCTAAAGTTAAAAGAGTGGTCAGGTGTACCCCATGGTTCAGTGCTGGGACCCTTACTTTTTAAATGATATAGGGGCTGGATTAAAAGCACCATTTCGGTCTTTGCATATGACACCAAGCTCTGCAGTGGAATAACGTCCTTACAGGATGTCTCTAATTTACAAGCCAACCTCAATGCACTGTCTGATTGGGCACCTAAGTGGCAAATGAGGTTTAATGTTGATAAATGTAAAGTTATGCACTTGGGGGCTAAGAATATGCATGCATCATACATACTGGGGGGGGGGGGGCATACAACTGGGTGAATCAATAGTGGAGAAGGATCTGGGGGTTTTGGTAGATCATTAGCTCAATAATAGCATGCAATGCAAAGCTGCATTTTTTTTCAAAGCGAGCAAAGTCCTTTCTTGTTTTGAGAGGCATGGACAGAGAGAGAGAGAGAGAGAGATTTTGTCTCATGTACAAATCATTAATAAGACCTCGTCTGGAATATGCAGTTCAGTATTGGGCACCTGTTCTCAAACATATTGGGGAGCTGGAGAAAGTGCCGAGAAGGGCAACCAAACTGATAAGAGGCATGGAGGCGCTCAGCTATGAGGAAAGATTAGAGGAACTGAATCTATTCCCGCTTGAGAAGAGGAGAAGGGGGGGTATAATCAACATGTACAAATACATAAATGGTCCATATAGTGTTGCAACAAATATAAAATATCATCAATTCTAGGCCCAATGACCCCACTTAAACACAATCCAGACTTTACACCAGGAACATCTACATCCTTCTAGGCAGAAATATGGCCACACCCAAACGTCCGAGCAGAACAATTCTTTGAAGGAGGCCACCTCATCTGCCAAACCAAACTAGCCGCTAAAATGACAAACAGCACTTTCCCCTTTTGCACGTATTTACAAATCAGACACTTTTTCGACAAGCCCAAGCCCAGACCTGATTGGTCAAGACAAACCACCCCCTTCTAATCACTATGAGAACTGAGCCCCAAAACCATCTGATTTCCTACTAGTTTAAGACCAGAAATTTAACTGAGCCAGCCACAAATGGGAACAGGACCTCTCAATCGATCCAACGGACCAAGAATGGGAAAACATATACACATGTATCCATCCAAGGGAACAGTAAAAAGTACATGCACAAAAGAACGCATTCAAAATATTTTCAAGATGGTACAGAACCCCCTTAGACTACATCACATCTACCCTTCACTCTACCCACATTGCTGGAGATGCGAGACAGAGATAGGATCGCTTTTACATATTTGGTGGCCATGTCCTAAACTACAACCTTTCTGGAAGGAGTTGCACCGACTCACCAACCAAATAACCACTTACACACTAGACTTCTCACAAGCGCAATTTTTGCTACACCGCTCCATGGTCCAAAACCTCTGCTCCTTAGCCATGCATATGGTAATCGTGGCAAAGATGCGCATACCAGTCAAATGGCGCTCCCCAGAACCACCGTCTATAACAGAGTGTTTCAGACATACAAAAAAAAAAACATAGAAATGGAGGAACCAATACACCAAGCAAATGACACACCCTCTAAGTTTAGTAAATGATGGTCTTGCTGGCTACACTTTGTTACGACAGACGAATATAAACAAGCCATAACATGAAATGACCTCAAGAGCTGTGGTAGAAACTTAGGAAAATGGGGGAATTTTTCCCCCCACTCTCCTTGTCTCATCTCTCTTCTTTTTCTATCTGGGTCTTCCCTTTATGTAAAACTACACTACAGTACAGTACAACATCCAGAGTCCCTTTAAACATCCAGACATCTACTTTCCCTCCCTTGGCATACCCTCACCTACCTTTAAAGCGGAGGTCCACCCACATTTTTTTTGTTAAAAGCCAGCAGCTACAAATACTGCAGCTGCTGACTTTTAAAAAATGGACACTTACCTGTCCAGTGCACACGCGATGTCAGCAGACGAGGCTGAGCAATCTATCGGTCATCTGATGCTGCAGCCGCCATGCTCTGTGAGGAAATCAGGAAGTGAAGCCTTGCAGCTTCACTGTCGTGTTCCATACTGTGCATGCGCGAGTAGCGCGACAAGCCGTCACTGGCCCCTGGTCTCTCCTGGGAACAGTGTGTTTCTCAGGAGACAGCGGGGAGGGGGGGGGAGGGGCGAGTTGGGTAGACTCCCACAGAAGTTCAATTTTTGGGTGGAACTCAGCTTTAACCCGATTTGCCCAGATCCACGATACCAACACCTGAATATGGCTACTAGATCTATCATCATACTGACTACACTTATCACCTACAGTCGGTAGCTGAAAGAACACAAGCCTATTGCTTCTTTATGATTCGTAAGCCTAATGACAAACAAACCATGCTATGTCATTTATAACTCGTATGCCTCCTTGAACGGATATATTGTTTCATCTGTATGCTTACCATAGCATCTGCGATTGTGCAACTGTTATGTTGCTCATACTTCCAATAAAAAGTTTTGAGTAAAAAATGGTCCATATAGTAAGCTTGCTGTTTGTGACACTCCTTATCTCATGCAGGAGTATGGGAGAGGCATTCTGTGTACTTTACATGCTCCATCCTTCTCCAGCTCTCCCAGGATTGGCTGCTCCACACCTCAGCATGATTGGGCCTGCTGAAGTTATGTGGTGATGTTTTGACTAGATGTCAGTGATCATGAGGCATAATCCACAAGAAGAGCAGAAGTTCAGTGTAAGAAATATTGATGCCTGGCCAAGGGGAGTGTAGAGGTGGGCGGGGAGTCTGACATCACGACTCCACCCACGAGCCCTGGACAACAGACCTGCCCACAGAATCCAGAGTTTTGCAGAGCTCCAAACAGCTAAAGGGGAGATATCCTTTTAGATCAGCATTATGGAATTCAGAAAGGATGAGAGTGAGTTTACATCCACTTTAAGGTCACCACAGTGGACAAGGGGGCACTTTTTACGTCTAAAAGGAAAAAAGATTTAATTTCCAAATACAGAAAGGTTTCTTCACAGTAAGAGCTGTAAAAATGTGGAAAAGATTCTCTCTATTGTGCATATGGGATTGTATTTAATTTTTTTTTTAACTAGATGGACTTGTGTCTTTTTTAACCTGTGTACTATGCAACTATATCAAATTCCTAAAATCCACAAAAATAGGGATCAACCACCTTGTCGCCCTATTAGTGGAATAAATTATTTGTATGCAAGAGTGGGAGAATATAATTTGTAAGATTCTGTGCTTAGGAATGGGCTGGGCTGCTGCCTGCCCTGAGAAACTCCAATAATGGAGCGAATGTTTATAAGTAGTAGGAAGAGGTAACCGTCACCTGAAGAGTGAACCTTCAAAAGGTGAATAACACTTCACATATTAAAGTGCAAGCGCTACTACAACAATATATATATTATATATATATATATATATATATATATATATATATATACATACACACACACACACACACACATACACACACACATACATACACAGTACAGACCAAAAGTTAAGACACACCTTCTCAAAGAGTTTTCTTTATTTTCATGACTATGAAAATTGTAGATTCACACTGAAGGCATCAAAACTAAATATAAAAATAAATAACATTTTATATTCTAGGTTCTTCAAAGTAGCCACCTTTTGCTTTGATTACTGCTTGGCACACTCTTGGCATTCTCTTGATGAGCTTCAAGGAGGTAGTCACCTGGCGCAGCACCCCATCACTCTCCTTCTTGGTCAAATAGCCCTTACACAGCCTGGAGGTGTGTTTGGGGTCATTGTCCTGTTGAAAAATAAATGATGGTCCAACTAAACGCAAACCGGATGGAAAAGCATGCCACTGCAAGATGCTGTGGTAGCCATGCGGGTTTAGTATGCCATCAATTTTGAATAAATCACCAACAGTGTTACCAGCAAAGCACCCCACACCATCACACCTCCTCCTCCATGCTTCACGGTGGGAACCAGGCATGTAGAGTCCATCCGTTCACCTTTTCTGCGTCGCACAAAGACACAGGGGTTGGAACCAAAGATCTCAAGTTTGGACTCATCAGACCAAAGCACAGATTTCCACTGGTCTAATGTCCATTCCTTGTGTTCTTTAGCCCAAACAAGTCTCTTCTATTCTACCATGAAGGTCTGATTCACACAGTCTCCTCTTAACAGTTCTAGAGATGTGTCTGCTGCAAAAGGTGGTTACTTTGAAGAACCTAGAATATGAAAAATATATTTTCAGTTGTTTCACACTTTTTTGTTATGTATAATTCCACATGTGTTAATTCATAGTTTTGATGCCTTCAGTGTGAATCTACAATTTTCATAGTCATGAAAATAAAGAAAAAACTCTTTGATTGAGAAGGTGTGTCCAAACTTTTGGTCTGTGTAAATTATATATATATATATATATATATATATATATATATATATATATATATAATTTCCTGACTGCCCACAACATCAAGCACAAGTTGACCGCACCTTACCACACGGCTACAAATGGTCAATCAGAGCGGTTTGTGCAGACTTTCAAACGCTATTTCAAAGCTACAGTGGCTGCAAGTAAACAGCACTCCCTGTCACCCCAGCAGCTGGACTCCTTTCTTTCTGCTTACAGAAACACACCACATGCAACCACTGGGAAAACTCCAGCGGAACTCTTTCTGGGTCGGCAGCCATGGACTGTTTTGGATATACTCCGCCCTCAAACAGTCCAGGAACATGTACTGCAGTCACAAGACAAGATGGTCAAACACATCGAGCTCCCCCGATTCACAGCCCAACAAAAAGGTATGGGCCCGATCTTATGGGGCTTCCAACACCCGTTAGCTTCCTGCTGTCATTGCAGAAACTTTCCGACCCAAGATGTACAAGGTCCGCCTGGAAGATGGTTCCATTTGCAGACGTCATGCGGACCAACTGCGTCCTCGTTCTCAACTGCCCGAATCCCTGATGCCGGCTGAACCACCAGTGCCTCAAGGATCTTCTCCCAGCGAATCAGGGTGCATGGAGACTGATGATTGGGGGGACTCTGCACTTTTGAACTCAGCTCCAACAGAGCCCTCCAGCTCTGGTCCGGAGGTCTGTTTACCCTCTGAGCTGGGGGATCCTTTCTTGGCCCCGCCGAAGCCCATTCTGGCCAGCCCCGTTTCCTCCGGTCCCTAATCGCTGGATGCCCGGCCTCAACGACACTGTCGCTCCTGACCGGTTTAAGTTGCAAGAGCGGTTACGAGACTTTCAATGGGGCAGACGGAAGTAATCCATGACATATTAACTCCGCAATTGTCCCTGGAAGCTTGGTCTCCCATCTGGATGCGGAAGAAGTCCTGTAATTCTCCTGTGTTTGGAGGACTGTTATTGGACAGTTATCAGTTAATGTTTTGTGCCTGTTCTTGTTTTTTTAGGGATTGATGGAAGGGTTCCACATGTACTGTCACTTTAAGGCTGGCTCCACCCAGGAGTGATGACAAGGGTCAAGGGGCATAGTAGCCATCTTGGAGAGCACATGTAAGGAAACAGATAAGATGTACTGTCCTGAGATGCATGTTGCAGTGTACAGATGACCTGAAATAAACATCCATTGTTTCAGACCAGAGTCTTGTGTCTCTCACAACACAGAGGGTATAACACTTTTCATCCACTTTCTTCCCCCTGTTGTGGTGAGTAATATTGATATGGAGTTCTCCGCTCATCTTGATATGGGGTTCACCATTCCCCTTGTTGTTGTAGGTATGGCCTTTGAGTATTCCTACCCACGATTATTTCCTCTAAAACGGGCATCATTGTGCAAATAGAAGGAATACCCATTTCAATGTAGTATGGAGGCGTTTTTTTTTTGTTATGCGATAGGATCACTCATATAGAAGCACAGTGGATGGGAAATTTACCAAATGTAATAACACTGGATTTTGTTGTTGAATATTACAAAGGACTTTTTTCTATATACTTTTCACAAATATTTATGCTGATTGAACATTGTTACACGTTTGTGAGTTATAAGTTTAATTATAGTGACATATATATTTTTGGGGGGACATTAATCAAAGAATTCACAAAACTGGAAAGATACACATTTTTGAAAGCACAGGTCACTGGTTTGTATTTGAGGAGATTAGCACCTACTTTATTTGTAAAGTATAAGAGGTTGACCTCCGAAAAGGTTTCACCCCCTTCCTGACCAGAGCACTTTTTGCAATTTGGCACTGCGCTGTTTTAACTGGTATTTGCGTGGCCATGCAACGCTGTATCCAAAAACAAAATGTATGTCCTTTGTTTCCCAGAAATAGAGCTTTCTTTTGGTGGTATTTAATCACCACTGGGATTGTTACGTTTCACGATATAAAACGAAAAAGAAAAAAAAATTGTAGGGAAATATTTTTTCTCTACTTTTTTTTATAAAAAAAATTCAATAACCTCAATTATTGTAATGTGTTTAGGTCAAAATGTATTCAGCTACATGTCTTTGGTGAAAAAAAAAAAAAAAAAAAAATTCAATAAGCGTATATTTATTGGTTTGTGCAAAAGCTATTGAGTCTACAAACTATGATATATTTACTGGAATTTACACAGCTTTTACTTTGACTGCCCATCTCATTTATTGAGGTGCTAAAATGGCAGGGCAGTACAACTGCCCCCCCCAACAACCCCTTTTTGGAAATTAGACAGCCAAGCTATTTGCTGAGAGGCATGATGAGACCATGGAATATTGTATGTTTTGCCACACTTTTATTTTTTACACAAAGTTGTCACAAAATTATATTTTGCTCACACGTGCCATGGGTATATGTGGAATTACACCCCAAAATACACCCTGCTGTTTTTCCCCAGAGTATGGGGATACCACATGTTTAAGAGACTTTTTGGGAGCCCAGCCACATACAGGTGCCAAAAACAATTCACCGCCTTCAGGATTTAAAAGCACGTAAATAGCTCACACAAATTACCAATTTTTCAGAAAATAAATATCCTAGGATATTTGCCAAGAGGCATGGTGAGTATTTTGCAGGATGTAGATTTATGTGGATAAAGCAGGTGCCGATGTGCGTGCTCGGCGGCGATGTCCGCCAGGTACCCACGATCGCCAGTTACAGAGCCAGGGATGTGGATGTGGATCTCTGTGTGTAAATACATAGGGACACCGATTGGTCACCTCCCCAGTTAGTCACCTCCCCCACAGTAAGAATCACTACCTAGGGAACCCTTGATCGCCCCCTAGTGTTCACCCCTTCCCTGCCAGTCACATTTATACAGTAATCCGTGCATATTTATAGGACTGTTCGCTGTATAAATGTGAACGGTCCCAAAATAGTGTCAAAAGTGTTCAATCTGTCCGCCGCAATATCGCAGTCCTGACAAAAATCGCAGATCGCCACCATTATTTTTTTACCAAAAATATGTAGAAGAATACATATCGGCCTAAACTGAGAAACATTGCCAGTCGTTTTTGTTTATGGTGCAAAAAATATAAACCGCAGAGATGATCAGATACCACCAAAGGAAAACTTTATTTGTGGGAAAAAAAAGGACATAAATTTTGTTTGGGAGCCACATCGCACGACCACGCAATTGTCATTCAAACGTGACAGTGCTGAAAGCTGGAAATTGGCCTGGGCAGGAAGGGGGTGAAAATGCCCGGTATTGAAGTGGTTAAAGATTCTAACTACCAGCAAGAATAAGTCCTTACATTTAAAGAGCACCTGTCATTTTAGATCCATCATGGCAGTGCCATTTTTCTTTTTTCAGTGAGATAAACAAACAGGAGAAAACTTTTGTCTGTTCTTCACCCTTGCTGTGAATGACAGGTTATTTACATATCTCATGCACTAGCCTGGGACAGATATGTTTTTAATTCCCACACCCACCTTTTCTGAAGTCATGTGGTTACTTTTCTGGATTTTGACTGGATGTTAGTGATCATAGCAAAATTTAGTGTAAGGAATACACAGGAGAAAATGCATGTTGACAAGGGGAGTGTAGAGGTGGGCGGGAAGTTACTGACATCACGACTCCACCTACCGAGCTCCAGACAACAGACCCACCTCCCACAGAATCTGCAGTTTTTCAGTTCTTATAACAGAGGGGAGACATTTGACAGGTAAAGATACATGCAGGAGGCATGTATATCCTTATAGATCAGCACCATGGCAGTAGTTTAGAAAGGATGAGAGTGGGTTTACATCCACTTTAAATCAAATCCACCCTGAAATAAACAAATCAGTGCTGCAGCTGAATGGCGTACCTGCAAAGCAAACAATGATCAACAATAAAACATTACATAGTCAAGAATAGTGGGCAGTCATCAGTATATCATTGGACAAATCTTATAGCATCAACATCCCTATTATTCGAAAATATTGAAAGAACAGGATATGGGATTTTAAAGGTGCTAGAGATAATAATCAATACAACCTAAATTAGAAAAAATAGAAAATATTTTATTAATAACAGCAATTAAAAAACTGATAAATACTATTTGTTGACTGTTACAGGCATACATCTAATACCCAACATGTAACAGTGATAGATTGTATACAGTTGAAAGTAGCATTCATTTTTGTTCGACAGTTTCGCCGTTAAGGCTTCATCAGGACTGGACACAAAGGGATACTTTAAATAATTTTTCAAAAGAAATCCAGCTTTAGATGTAAGGAAAAAGAAACAATACGCATAAATATACATATTTTGCGACAAAAATATACATTGAAAATATTGGTAAGGCATGCATTTGAAAAAAGAAAAGAAAAATGTAAAAGTATCCCTTCGCGTCTAGTCCTGATGAAGCCTTAACGGCGAAACCATCGAACAAAAATGGACGCTACTTTCAACTGTATACAATCTATCACTGTTACATGTTAGGTATTAAATGTATGCCTGTAACAGTCAATGAATACTGATGACTGCCCACTATTCTTGACTACTTAAACCTGGGTGGACAACACACCCACGATACACCTTTTCTTGTGGTCAGACATCAGTATCCTCAACCACTTAAGCCCCGGACCATTATGCAGGTAAAGGACCTTGCCAGTTTTTGCGATTCTGCACTGCGTCGCTTTAACTGACAATTGCGCGGTCGTGCGATGTGGCTCCCAAACAAAATTGGCGTCCTTTTTTTCCCACAAATCGAGCTTTCTTTTGGTGGTATTTGATCACCTCTGCGGTTTTTATTTTTTGCGCTATAAACAAAAATAGAGCGACAATTTTGAAAAAAAAAAATCAATATTTTTTACTATAATAAATACCCCAAAAAAGATAAAATACAACATTTTCTCAGTTTAGGCAGATACGTATTCTTCTACAAATTTTTGGTAAAAAAAAAAAAACGCAATACGCGTTTAACGATTGGTTTGCGCAAAATTTATAGCATTTACAAAATAGGGGATAGTTTTATGGCATTTTAATTAATATATATTTTTTTACTACTAATGGCGTTGATCATCGATTTTTTTCGTGACTGTGACAATATGGCGGAGGCATCGGACAATTTTGACACATTTTTGGGACCAGTAATTTTCACAGCAAAAAATTCTATAAAAATGCATTGTTTACTGTGAAAATGACAATTGCATTTTAGGAGTTAACCACTAAGGGGTGCTGTAGGGGTTGTGTGACCTCATATGTGTTTCTAACTGTAGGGAGGCGGGGCTGGACATGTGACGTCACTGATCGCCTTTCCCTATATCAGGGAACAGATGATCAGTCACATTGCCACTGTGAAGAACGGGGAAGGTGTGTTTACACACACACACCTCTCCCCGTTCTTCAGCTCCTGTGACCGATCGTGGGACACCGGCAGCGATCGGGTCCGCGGGCGCACGCACGACCCATGGCTGGGCACTTAAAGGGGAGGTACAGGTACGTGTCTGTGCCCAGCTGTGCCATTCTGCCGACGTAAATGTGCAGGAGGCAGTCCTTAAGTGGTTAATGAATATAGATATTTGTTCTAATTGCAGATAGGTGTGTTTAGTATACCAATTTATATAAATATAGGTATTTTTATATTACCTAGCTTATAATGATATTCATTTATGTTTTCTTTTGTATTTCAACATTTCTTTGCATGGCACCGAGTTCGAGGCACTCCCTGGGTGTGGTCCCGTTGCTTGGTCATCAGTGTTTAACCCTTTCTTCTACACAGTGAGTAGTGTGTGGTGAGGGAGAGGCAACATGACGGAATATTGTGGTGAGGCCTGGGAGGGATTTGTGTCAGAGGTTAGACAGGTGCGATCTCAAGGTGAGGTCACTGAAACAGATATTGATGCATGTCTTTCAGGCCTTCAACGGCAAGTGGAGAAAAAAACCTGCCTATTTTGGCATAAGGAATTCTTTGAGAAATATATTACTAATCAAATAGTACCATGGGGTCTATGCATCCAAATTTTACCCAATATAAAGAAGGTAGAGACAAGTGTGAAAAAGGCATGGGTAACCAATCTGCAAGAATGCTCCTTGCAGGTGATGCAGATCCTTAGCAATCAATATAAGACTGATATAGCACAATTCGATTTTAAAATGGCAGGAAGATCATTTGAATTTGGTATTGCATAAATGCATTGCGGATAAAGATAAAGCACTAAAAGAGCTTTTAACTAAATATGCCATGGGTCTGATTAAGACGAAGGAAAGCTAATTTTTTTAGGGACAAAAAAAGCATAGGACTATAAATGGACCCCACAGGGCAATTTTGCCCGACGCAGGGACCCACAAAATCAGGCACCTGTTGCCACTAACTTGGATACAGCCGACTCGGATTCATCATCCATGTCATCAAATTCCTATGTTCTGATTGTCTCTAGATTTAACGACCCAAGTGGCGCAACAAGGAAAAGAAAACCAAATAGTGATACTAGCTCACAGGGCCCTGTGATATCCGCAAAAGCAACTAATAAGGAGAAAAAATTACGGTCACAACGACCACATAATCAGACAGCACCCACTACCCCAACTATGGGTAATGTGTTAAATCACTCTTTAATGACTCTTACTACACCTACATCAAACATCAATGTGGTCTCCATACCAGCGGGACCAATGTCTCAACAATCTAACGAAATAGGCGGAGCCACTGCCGGTCCATCCATGGACTTGCGTACGGCCCCGATTTTCACATTTACGGATGCCTTTGTGACACCCACCACAATCCGTATGCCAAATCAGCCTTTAAAAGAGTGGATCCTGACTCGGGAAACACATGACATTGTTAATATGTCCTCATACAATTTGTCAGAAGATGAATCTGAGGTTTTGAAACTCGGTCTAACATTCTGCCCAGATGAGAATGCCGATAAGTTTGCATTAATCAAAGATATGCAACTTTTCGCCAGACGGCTTATGTATACGGTGCTATATGACAAGGAATCAAATACCACCCAGGACAAAGATCAACTCCATCCTGTAATGGAATCTGTAACTTTTGAAGACCTAAGAGCCCTGCAGGACCTAATGGACCTGTGGGATGAGAGCAACCCTGAGGAGGAGGGTTGGGTATATAATCCATCAGGAGCGGTCACGGACACGCCTCACCAGCTGTCCTCCAGTTCTCCTCCTGCCCTCCCCTCCACCCCAGGTGTTGAGTTCAGTAAACCAAAATCTTACAAACCAAGGTCCAGATCATTCCCGGTCCTACAGGGAAACTCAAACATCTGGGCGTTCGTTATCCAAGTTACCAAAAAGATAGAAGCAGGTAACTGGCAAACAGGGCCAGAAGGCAGTTTGCCGAAACATCTTAAAGCGGGGGTTCCGCGGGAATACTTTTTTTTTTTTTTTAGGTTATTCTCCCGCTGTTACCATAGCAAATTGTGTACTCACAAGAGTAGATGGACGTTTCCATCTTAGTTGTGAGCACTCTGAAGCCTTTTCAGGATTTCCTTCCGGGATGCGGTGAATGCCGATGTCCCAGCATTCACCGCTCTATCCCGCGCATGCGCAATATTGACGGGGAGCCGCGCCGAGTCACGTGACCCGCGAGATATCGCGGGATTACAGCACAGCGCGTCTCCTAGGATTCTCATCACTCACTCCCAGGAGACATAGCGCTTGTCGGGGAAAATCTAATACAAGCCCACTCCTGCGGGGAAACGCTGATTGACAGAACATAAGAGCTGGATTATAAAGGTAAAGATGCTGATTAAAAAAACAAAACAAAAAAAAAACGGATTGTGTATAGTGGATGGGTAATGGTTTAATTAAGCTAAACTTGTAATTTAGGGGTGAACCTCCGCTTTAAGCAAGCATTAAAAACCCTTACCTCCAACAAGTCCATCATAATAAAGCCATCAGACAAAGATGGGAATCTGGTAGTGATGGATGTGGGGCAATATGAGAAAATGTGTTACCATATTATACTGAACTCCGATTGGTACCATCCTGTTCCAGGATCACACATCCAATACTACACAAAATTATATAGGGAGATGATCATCAAAGCCCAACATAGGGGAATTATTGACATCAACACTTTTAAATATTTAGACATGGAAAAATTCACCACTCCAACGTTTTATGGACTTCCTACAGTGCATAAAAGCCGGACCAACCCCCTTGGCAAACCCATCATCTCAGGCTGTGGGTCGCTGAGAGAGCAAGCCAACTAATTGACAAATACCTGTACCCACACATGAAAGGTCTTTTCTCTCATGTGAAAGACACCATAGAGTTATTAAAAATCATCGATGGCCTACAGATCCCCCAAGGTACCTGGCTGGTGGCCATCAACATTGAGGCCCTGTATATTTCGATACCCCATGCCAGGGGTGTCAAGGTTATTCGGGAGTTTCTCTTCGAACGGGATCTAGACTCTTGGAAATATAACAAGTTTGTTATCGAATTGTTGGATTTTATTTTGACACACAATATTTTTGTTTTTAAGGGTTCCCACTACCTAACAGGTGCAGGGTGTGGCTATGGGGGCCAGATGTGTCCCCTCTTATGCAAACCTGTACCTGGGGGGGGGGACCTGTTTGCGGATGAAACTAAACACATCAATATTAGCCAGACACTTTCCTGGCATTGATATATCGATGATGTTTTTATGGTGTGGGAGGGACCTAAGAAAACCCTGATTGAATTTCTGGCTAAATTACAGGTACATTCCTATAACCTGAAATTTACATACACTTTTACACGTTTTTAAACATCATCATTTTATCATCAGCCCCCCCCCCCCCCACCAACATCATCAGCCCCCCTCACCATCCCAAGTGTTTTTCTGGGTCTCCCCCCAGCTCTCCACCTTGGGCATGGGTCTTACCCCCGATCTTGACACTTTGCCCAAAGAGTTATTACTCATTTATGGCCGTTTGGTACTTGACTAGTATTGTCCCCTAGCCATTCAATCTCTAACCAATGTCTCTTTTTTAGCAGGTCCTAGAGCTCGAGTAGCAGTTGGCATTTGGTGTCTGCCACTAACCCCCCTCAGTTTGTATCGTGATTTTAGGTTCCCAGATTTATGTTTTTTTTCTTTACCCCCATTAGCCCTCTTTGGATGATGGTGGTAATACGGAACTGTTGGCCCAATGATGGCCCTGAATTATTTGTTTTCAGATATGAGATTTATTTCTTCTTGTCTCTTCTCCTCTCCTTCCAAGACTTGTCACTCCTGGATCCACGACTCTTCACACAAGAGTTGAATAACACCAATGGCTCCAAGCACCACCTCTCCAGACCCCAGGATTAGATAAGCATGACGCACCTCTATATAAAGTTACACAACATTACCCAATCACACCATGGCTCTCTCACGATTCAGATTCTCACACATAATGTCAATGGCCTTAACTTAAATTTTAGGCGGCAGCTGGCATTGAGGAGTTTTAGAGCTTATGGGGCAGAGGTAATATTTGCTCAAGAAACACACTTTGACAAAAGAGGCTCCCTAGCGTTTGCGTCTAGATTCTTCCAAACAGGGTACTTGGCATCCGGCACCAAATAGAAAGCAGGGATAGTTATTTTGATTAAAAGGGGGTTCCCCATTTACACCCATATCCTCCTACACTGAACCCCGGGGTCGGTTCCTGATCCTTAGAGGCAAAATGGCAACAACTTGACGTGACATTCTGTAACATCTATGCCCCAAATGCGAATCAGATGTTCTTTGTAACCAAGGTATAAAACCGTCTGTTTCGCACTAATCACACCTCCCTGAATGAATGAATGAATGAATGACTTGTATAGAGCTACATATGCGAACTGAATCGCCTCTAGGCGCTTTCCGCAGCCAGTGTCTTCCTGGCTGGTGCAGTCACTTACCCCGTAGGATCTTGACACGCTTGGGACACACAGTCGTACACACATATATACTGGGCCAATTTGGACAGGATCTAATTAACCTACCAGCATGTATTTGGAATGTAGGAGGAAACCGGAGTGCCCGGAGGAAACCCACGCAGACACAGGGAGAACATGTTAACTCCAGGCAGATGGTGTCGTGGTCGGGATTCAAACCAGCCACCTTTTTGCCGCTAGGTGAAAGTGCTAACCACTACACCACTGTGCTGCCCCCTGGTCATGGGAGAAATCTCCCTTTCTCCCCGGTTTGGGATAGGACCTCACTTACCACAAAAACTACCCCCCCCCTACCTCTCCAGACAATCCCAACAGTTTTGTCAGGTGACCCGCAAATTTGCCCTGTTTGATGCATGGCGCGTAGCCCATCTGTCCGAGCGTCAATATTCCCATTACTCTCATCCATTCTGCACGCATGCACGGTTAGACATTTTTTTTTTTTTTAACACTCCCTCTCTGAGGGCACTTGCTACAATAGATATCCTACCCATGTCGTGGTCAGACCATGCCCCGATACTTCTACAGCTTAAACTAGACTCCCATAGGGTCAAGAACTCCCACTGGCAGCTTAATGATTACCTCCTGAAAGACGATGCAGCCAGGATGGACCTAGAAACTGCTCGAAAACAGTGCCCCAGAGATTTCCATTGGAATCCTCTGGGAGACACATAAGACGGTAATAAGCGGACACTGTATAGCTTTCGACGGCCTGGAAAAAGAACACTAAACTAATAAGACAGCAGACAGTAAAGAGACTCTGAGATCTAGAGCCCAGACTTACATTATTGTCCTCCATCAGACTACTCAAGACATTATATGCTTACGGGCGGTCCTTAAGCGCATGGATATAGGTAGGGTTGAAAAAGCCCTTTAAAAAACTACGCCAGCTCTACTACAATAGGGGCAACAAAGCCCATACCCTATTAGCTCGTAAACTCTGAGAGCAAACTCACAAGTCAGCCCCTACGAGATTCTACGGGGACCCTCCATTATCACCCTGACCACATAGCTCAATGACTCCGCGACTACTTCTCGGACCTCTACAATAATCCCTCCGTCCCACACATCCCGACTCCAGACAGCTTCACATACCGCGTCTGAATGTATCTGACGAAAAGTGGAGTGGCCACTCTCCCTGCAAAAGCATTAGTCCTTCAACTCACTTATAACCGGGGAGGAGATTCCTGATTTTTTGTAACTCCTACCAAGCGGTAAGGCCCCAGGCCCTGACGGTCTACCGTACGAATATTATAAGACATTCCTACCCATCCTACTCCCACACATGACCAGCTTATTTAATGGATTTCTGAGCAGAGACAACATCCCAAGAGATATGCAAGCTTCCAATCTGACATTAATACCCAAACCTGATAAGGACTTTACACTGTGTGGGAACTACAGACCCATAGCTCTGTTGAACTTAGACTTTCCCTTCAGCTAAACTAAGTGCTTCTGTCCTTGGTCCACAAAGACCAAGTGGGCTTTGTCCCAGGATGTCAGGTGGGGGACAACATCAGGAGAGTCATCAACCTAATTGACATCGTTAACAGAGAAAAAAACAGAAGCACTCGACCCTTGAGTGCCTGGGCTTCAGGGGGGCATTCCTTTGGGCAATTAGACACCTCTATGCAACCCCATCTGCTTCTATTAAAAACGCCCTTTGCGGCGTGCCCCCATTTACCCCATCTCGATTGGGACTATGCAGGGCTGTCCGCTCTCTCCATTGCTTTTCGCTCTGTGTGTCGAGCCCCTGACTGCCCAGATCAGACATGATCCCAACATTAGAGGGATTTTGCTTAGAGGGTGCAAATTTAAAGTCTCACTATTTGCAGATGATATACTTCTGACCCTTACATGGCCAAGCATGACCCTCCCTAATCTTCATAGGCTCCTGGAGGAATTTGGGTCCCTGTCGGGTTACAAAAAAAACTGCCAAATCGGAAGCCTTGCAAGTTAACATTCCCTCATCGGAGGTGCACCATCTCTCTGACAATTTTCCCCATGCATGGAAGACCCACGCCATTAAGTACCTAGGAGTACACCTCACCCCACACTACGAATTGCTATACGACGCAAACTTTAGGCCCCCATTTGCACAAATCAGGTCCCACCTGTCTAAATGGAGACACTACCCAATATCTTTGTTTGGATGTATAGCCTTGATCAAAATGACCATATTACCCTCCCAGTTCCCATCCCACTAGTACAACTTAGGAAACTCCAGACTGATCTTTTAAATTTTACATGGAACTAACAAGCAGCACCGCACCGCACTCGATACTTTATGCCTCCCAGAACGAAGGGGTCTGGTTTTCCCAAACCTTCTTCACTATTACTATGCTATACAGTTGAGAGCAATCGCATCCTGGGTCACCCTCCTGGCCTACAACAGATGGACCCAAATAGATAAATTATGGTTAGCCCCCATCTACCCAAACAACTTATAGTGGAACACAAATGCTGATGTCCCTTACACCTCTCTATTACACACCATGAACCTAATGCAGTCCAATTGGAGACAACTGAATCGTGTCAACTCCCTTCAATCTGAGGCCTCCTTAGTCACAGCCTTTCACCATAACCCTAAATTACCCAATTAGTCTAACCTACCAAATGATTGCTCCCTGGTTACACAAGAATCTTTTTCACTACGGAAACCTAGTAAACCAGGTAACTAGGGTATTCCTACCCTTTGACCAACTTAGAGCCAAGCACAACCTCCCTACTACAGCTTTCTTCGAGTACCTTCACATACGGCATTACACCCTCACTATCGCCCCAACTTTACAGTTCTCCATGCCTTCCCCATTTGAAAGAGTGGTCCTGTCTGGCCCCTCACAGAAAAGGACAGACTTCAGATATATACAAAATCTTAAATTCTGGTGATAGACTCTCCTTGGTGAAACATAGCTCTATATGTACTCTTTACAAAGAAAACACTTATAAGGTGCTCTATGGTTGGTACCCAACACTGTCTCGCTTACACGCCATATACCCATCGGCCTCGGATCGCTGTTGAAGATGTCTCCATGACCGGGGGAACGCTATTCCATATTTATTGGAGCTGCCCAGTTCTCCAGCCCTACTGGGGCTTGGTGCGGGGCCGCCTTCATCAGCTGGTGGAGGTGGATGTCCCTCTCTCCCCTAGGCTGTTCCTACTCGGCCTTCTCCCTCCCAAACTTCCCGGACTAGCAAAAAAACTTGCCACACATATACTCACAGCGGCAGGGTGCTTAGTGCCGTTACACTGGAAGAATCGACATCCCCCAACACTCCCAAACCTCTATGCCCGAATTAAAGATGTAGAGCTAAAAAATCACATGGCTAGACACACAGCAATATGGGAGGGATGGTACCTTTAAGTGGAACCCCTTAACTGCTTGGGGCTACCCCCCACCGTGGGGTCTACATCTGCGTAGGATCCTTGAGTGACGAGTCTAGTTGGTTGGAATTACTCTTACATTTTTCCTTCTCTTCCTTTCTTTTCCACGATCCCCCTTTTTGTTTTCAAAGTATAGACTACGCATTTAAAGGAAAATGTTCTTCCTCATGGTATGTTTAACTGATGACCGGGATCTCCACATAGGCCTATAGGTACTGCTATTGTGTTGGGCTCACACTCAACCGGCTAAGCCTTATGTTTGATAATTGCAGGAGCCTATCTGGGACTGACGCTGACGCAAACGCTATGTAGCGTTACCAGTGACACCAATACAGTGATTTGTAAAAAATTTGTAGCTAGTGACACTGACAGGGCGTGAAACGGTTAACCTGGGGGGGCGATCAACAAGGGGTTAAATGTGCCTGTGTGCTGGTGTCAGTGTAGTGCTTGTACTCACTGTCTGATGTTATCTTCTCTCACGCTGGAACCAAAAAGAAGTCTAGGAGAGATGATGACATCATTCTGATCAGGTCAAGGCCATAAATCATTGGCCTGAACTTGTAGACTGATCGGTTCTGAAACTAATCCGATCACTGCGGGGACGGCGGGCACGAATCACGTACAGGTATGTGATTTTGCACAGCTGGGCTGCCCTGCTGCAAAAAATGTACATGTGGTGGTCCGCAAAAGGTTAAAGAATTAGATTAGTATCACTATAACACGGCTTATTACAAAAGTCTAGGCTCCCTTTCAATGTCTCGTATGCTTTCTTTTAAAAAAGTAAAAAATATTAATGATCAATAACTTACTTTTATCTAACTTCACAACTGGTTGATCTTTTGCAACTTGTGTTTGTGCATTTTTCATACCTGAAAAGATTGTAAAAAGATATTAACAGGCACAAAATGGATACATAAAAAGGAAAAAAAAAATCAAATACATTTTCTTACTTTTATTCTGGACATCACCAAGTTTTTTCTGTAAATGAAAGTAAAGGTTACTGCTTCAAGTCATCAGTTTAGCTAATAAGATCATCACAAAGAAAAATGTTTGCTCATACCCATTTTACCTGTATTTTCTTTAGTTCCCTCTCAATGATTCTCTTTTCTTGTTGCAACTGTTTAACACGCTTGATATGCTTTGAAGCAACCGCTTAAAAAAACAAAAAATATGAAAATGTTTCCTGGGCCGATTCACACACAGATACTATAATGCTCATATAATATTTCCTGGACATTGAATCACATATCTAGACAATCTACATATTGATAATTAAAACAATATAAATACTGTACATATGGTTGTGAAAATATTTCCGACTTCATGTAATGTCATTTTCTTGGAGTACATTAAAGGATACCACATTTTCATTAAATTTAGATCATAAAAATAAGTACTTCATGTCATGTAGGCGCTATTTGAATTGAGATCAAATGTTTGGATATTCAAGCATTAGTTAATTTCCACAAGATTAATTTTCTTAATGCTTGGTTCACACTTGTGTGTGGCGGAATTGCAGCAATTCCCGCACCTCAAACCACCTGCAGTGAAACCGCGCTGCTCTGAAAAAACGTGCAAGGCTAGTACAGGAACCACAGGGGAAAATTGCATTGGTCAAAATGACCATGCAATTTCCCCTATGGGCTGCATTTTGAAAAAGGTGCATGCATTGAAATCAATGGCCCGTCGTTTCCACCTAAACGTGGCCCGCAAAAACGCACAGATGGGAACCTAGGGTAATTGTACATTACAAGATATAGGATGAGTATTCAGATTCAGAGCTCCTCCATGCCTCTTATCAGTTTGGTTGCCCTTCTCTGCACTACATATTCCAGATGAGTTCTTACTAATGATTTGAACAGGGGCAGAATTATATACTCCCCAAGTGCATAACTTTACATTTATTAACAATAAACCTCATCTGCCACATAGTTGCCCAATTAGACAGAGCATTGAGGCTGGCTTGTAAATTGGCGACATCCTGCAAGGACGTTATTCCACTGCATAGCTTGGTGTCATCTGCAAAGACAGAAATGTTACTTTTGATCTCAGACCCAATATCATTTATAAAGATATTAAAAAGTAAGGGTCCTAACACTGAACCTTGGGGTACACCACTGATAACCTTAGACCATTCAGAGTAAGAATCATTAACCACTACTCTCTGAATTATGTCTTTTAGCCAGTTTTCTATCCATTTGCAAACTGATGTTTCCAATCCTGTAGACTTTACCTTACACATGAGCCGTGTGTGGGGAACTGTATTGAACACCTTTGCAAAATCCAAGTTTACCACGTTCACAGCCAGCCCTCTGTCCAAAGTTTGACTTGCCTCTTCATAAAAAGAAATCAGGTTTGTCTGACAACTTCTGTCTTTCATGAATCCATGCTGTCTGTTGCTTAATATCGCACCCCTGAATCCCTGCTCTCCATACCCCTGAATTCTTGCACTCTGTATGTAGCACACCCCTGAATTCCAGCCCTCTGTACATAGCGTACCCCTGAATTCCAGCCATCTGTACATAGCGTACCCCTGAATTCCTGCACTCTGTACATAGCGCACTGCTGAACCCTGCACTCCTGCAATCCTGACATAAAGGGTCACTAAAAGGAAAAAAATGTTTTGCCTAAAATTAATGTCTGCAAGGTAGACAGACAGAATAGTGTAATGATTCTGTTAAAAAACAAGTAAATACCTATTAAATTCCTTCATCTATATCACCTCCGGCATTCTAGTTTCTGTTCTCTCATTCACTTCCTGGTTTGCATCGTTTGTTCATGCAAGAACTACATTTCCCAGTATGCATTGCGGCACGCCCAGTAATTCACACCTCCTTGAAGTCTCTAACATGTAGAGAGCGTCCTGCTACACAGATGTAGTTCCCAGGAGGGGGTGAGCACGTTACTGACCACCGCAGTAAAGCCTCCCATCACGGTGGTCAGTAAAATCAGACAAGCAGGAAGTGAACAGAACAGAGAAGAAATGGAGCGACTTCTGAGCAAAAGCGAACAATGAGGAAGTAGGTAAAGGATGCTTATTATGATTTTTTTTTTCCTTTACAACCCCTTTAATGCTGAACTCTGCACTCTGTATGTAGTTCGACCCAGATACAACTGGCCCTTTAGGGCAACCACACTGCTGATACGGCCCTCGACAAAATTGAGTTTGACACCCCTGGCCTAAACGGTCTGCTAAATATCAGATAGAGCCTGAGCCAACTGGTTTCTCAGAAGGTAATCCAAATATGCCACTATGGGCACACCCTGAGAGTGAAGCAGGGCAAGAACAGGGGCTAAAAACTTGGGGGAAGACCAGAGGTGCAGTTGGCAGACCAAAGGGAAGGGAAACAAACTGATACATAGGCACAGCAAAGCACAGGTAGCAATGATGCATTAGGAAGATCTGGACATGCAAGCTAGCATCCTTGATCCTCAGAGGTCAGACAATGTCCTGAATGGAGAGAAGCAAATGGAATTTTTGTACCCAGAGTAAGGTGCTCAGAAACTATAGACCGAGTATTGGGCATATACCTAATTTGGATAAACATGCTTTAAAAAAACAAAACCGAGCAAAAAAAAAACATTGACAACTCTTTTTGCGGGACAATAGCAATGACTTCTTGAGAGAGGGGCTGCAGTAAAGAAGCATTAGGGTCCACCAATCTGTGAATCGATGTTAGCAGGTTTGACGACAAAGTGGGTAGGAGGCAGAGACCAAAAATCCAGTTTGTAGCTCCTAGAAACAAATGTTCTGGACCCAATCATCTGAAACATCCTGGGACCAAGAGGGGGCACTCCTCATTCTCAGGAAGTCATGCTCGCAAATCGAGGATCCAGCACTAATGCAGAACTGAATTCCAGGCTTTGTCTTGGACCTGGAAGCCCAAGAGAAAATTAAAGGATTTTTTATTTAAATTCTTGTCTGAGGAGTAAAGTGTTTACCAGATGAAGATTTTTCTCTTCTTTTTCTAGGACAAAAGGGTACTATTAATAATAATAATAATAAACTATTTTATTGAGCGCCTTTAAAGGTGGCTTTTCAAAGCGCTTTACAAGGAAAACACAAGAAATATGCAGGATAACAAAGGAAAAGGTTCAATTAAGTTAAAGCGTGTCTAAAAAAAAACATTTGTAAATTTGATCTGAATGAGGCGAGTAGAGGGGACACACAGCAAACCAGAATTTGAGGAGGGGGGTAAGTTAAGTTGATAAAAGTTCAGAGAGAATGGGGTGCCAAGCCATAAAAACCCTTATAGATGAGCAAGAGGATTCTTAAAGTCTATGCAAAAACTGATGGATAGCCAGTGCGAGGACTCCAGGAGGGGTAATATGATCACTTATACCAGACCTAGTCAGGTTTCTGGTTGCAGAATTTTGAACATATTGAAGTTGATTAATAGTGGATTTAGTTATACCAGCGAGTAGAGCATTGCAGTAGTCAAGTTGGAAGAACACAAAATGTAAGGATCAGTTTTTTAGCTACAGCATATGATGGCAGAGGATGCATTCAAGCAATGTTTCTCGAGTGGAAAAATAAAATTTCTGATATTTTGTACATGTGGATCAAAAGGTTCAACTAGCATTAAATATCATCTCAATATTTTTCAATTTAGAGTAAAGCTCAAGTACAGGGCCATCTATAAATGAGCCATTAGGACTGGGTTTATGTAATTGATTGGGGGGGTGCGCCAATAAGCATGACTTCAGTCGTGTAATTGCTTAAAATGAAGGAAGTCATGGGCCATCCAAGTTTTAATATCACAAATGCAGTTAGTGAAGCAGCCAAAAGTAGAATCTGCTTCAGGTGTACGTTAAATAAACTGTGTTAAGTTGTGTTAAGCCTTATCACAGTAAATCAGGTTAGTAATTCTCTAAGAGGAGGGACCAAATACCAACCAAATAATAAGGGAATAAAACAGGAGTACCTGTTTAATAAACTATGCAATGTCAGAAAATTTAACACTGGTGTAAACTTGGTGTTAAATAATGTCAGACCGGGTATTAAAAGTGAAGTATGGGTTTGGAGTAATTTCCTGTCATACTTATCTACTTACCTAGGTGGATGCAGCATTAGTCTGATGCTGCATCTGTCCCCCGGCATCTCTACACTGAGAACCGAGCAATCAAACAATGCCAATGGCTCAGTTCTCACAGCTCCCCGAGCAAGGGCTGCTGATTGTCAGCTCTTCGCTCTGCTCCTTTACGCTCACTGGAGCGCTAAACCTGTGGAGGGAGCCGGGAGAGGCCGCCTTAGCCTCTCAGTGGCTGGCCGAGAGGCTGAGATGGGTATCAGTCCAGGCACCGGACAGATCCAGAATCCCATTGGTCGGGATGAGGCGGTGCCAGGACCGATTTCTTTGATGTCCACTCTCTGCTGAAAACGGGTCACAGGAGTGCAAGACGAATTGCACTCCTGTGACCCATAGGAGAAGCCCAGACAAACAAGCTTAGGTTAGACTTCTCCTTTAACCACTTGCCGACCAGCCGCTACAGTTTTACTGTGGCAGAATGGTACGGCTGGGCTAAACAACGTTACCTTACGATGCTTCACCTTTTGGCGCCCGCAGTGTGTACACGGAGCCGATGCGAGTGCCTGGCGAGCGCGATGACCACCGAGCAACTGCGATCACTTGTGACAGAGCGAGAACCGTGATCTGTGTGTAAACACAGAGATCACGGTTCTCTCAGGAGAGAGGAGACTCAATGTATGAACACCGATCTCTGTGTTCCCCTAGTTACTTCCATTCCTCCTACAGTTAGAACACAGTGAGGGAACACAGTTAACCCCTTGATCGCCCCCCTAGTGATAACCCCTTTCCCTGCCAGTGACATACAGTAGTTGTAATCGGTGCATTTTTGTAGCACTAAACGCTGTATAATTGTCAATGGTCCCAAAAATGTGTCAAAAGGGTCTGATATGTCCACCACAATATCGCAGGCCCGATGGGAAAAAATAAAGAAAAAAAATTAAGAAAAACGGCAGATCGCCAACATTACTAGTAAAGAAAAAAATATATATATTGCCATAAATCTATCCTTTATTTTGTAGGCGCTATAACTTTTACGCAAGCCAATCAATATATGCTTACTGCGATTTTTTTTTAACAAAAATATGTAGAATACATATCAGCCTAAACTGAGGAAAAAATTAGTTTTTTGGGAAAACAAATGTGGGATATTATAGCAAAGAGTTAAAAATATTGCTTTTTTTTTGTTTATAGCACAAAAAATAAAAACTGCAGAGGTGATCAAATACTATCAAAATAAAACTATTTGTGAGAAAAAGGTGACTTCAATTTTGTTTGAATGCAATGTCGCACAACCACGCAATTGTCAGTTAAAACGACGCAGTGCCGAATCGCAAAAAGTCCTCTGGTCAGGAAGGGGGTAAATCCTTCAGGGGCTGAAGTGGTTAAGAGAGTTGTCAAGGCAGAAGGTTTTTTATCCTCATGCATTAAGATAAAAAGCCTTCTGTGTGTAGCAGCCTCCCCATCACCCTCTAATACTTACCTGAGTCCCATCTGTCCAGCGATGTCCAGAAATTCCTTGGCCGTCAGGGACACTCCCTCCTAAATGGCTGAGACACAACAGCTGCGCCATTTGCTTCCGGGGCTGTCAGTCAGTTAGCCAATCAGGTGACAGAGTTGCAGCTCGGGTGCCCCCATAGCAAGATACTTGCTGTGGGGGCACTCGACAGGAAGGAGGGTCCAGGAGCAGTGAAGAGGGACCAGAGAAGAGGAGGATCCAGGCTGCCCTGTGCAAATCCACTACACAGAGCAGGTAAGTATATCATGTTTGGTATTAAAAAAAAAAAAAACACACACACACAGCTAGAGGACTTTACAATCACTTTACATTAAAGCAGTATTAAAACACACAAGAACACATTCATTATATTCCAGATTACCAATTCATAGACATGATGGCTGTATTCATTTCCATTTTTAGGCTTTCCATCTTCTACTTTCACCTGGTAATCCTGTTAGCAAGTCTGTTTTTTTACAGCACACAACTCTCCAGCGGAATGCATCAGTTTACATGGATATAACAAACCACTTAACACTGGCAGGGGTGATTAAAATAATCAGCTTTTATTTATTCATGCAAAACCTTTATCCCAAAAAGGAAAAAACTGCTGTAACTGATGATAGAATGCGAGTTTGGCTTCAATTTGTTAGTGGTTCTAAGTCTGCTAATACATTTAACATTAACCTCCCCCAGACTGACAATGCTCCCGTCTGCTGTACTTCCTGTTCTCATTCCTCCAGAGTTGCATCTCACTACAGGAGGTGTGTTACTGGCCAGACCGCCAGGTGAAAACAGAGGAGAAAAAGGCAAAAATAAATAAAAACTGGTGCAGCCACCACATTTAATGATTGGTAAGCTGCAATAGAATACATTTTTGGTTTAAGGTTTAATACCACTTGAAGCAAGAACCCAAAGATGTTTAGGACACTGGAGAAATGGATGCAGTAAGCAGTGTTCTGCAGTCACAAGTAAATAATGAATAAGTACTTTCAAGCAATAGCCAATTAAAACAGTTATATAGTTATACTTGTGCTCATAAGTTTACATACCCTGGCAGAACTTATGATATCGTGGCCATTTTTCAGAGAATATGAATGATAAACAAAAAAATTGGATTTTTATTACAGATTACCTGTAAAATCCTTTTCTTGGCGTACATCATGGGACACAGAGGTTTAATCATTACATAATGGGTTATATCCACCGTCAGGTGCTGGACACTGGTGTAATCAATTAGACAGGGAGTTTCCTCCCTATATAACCCCTCCCATACTGGGAGCTCCTCAGTTTTTGTAGCAAAGCAATACGTGTCCCAATATCCCCAAATAAGAGGGGCGGGAGCTCAGTGTCTCGTGATGTACTCCAAGAAGAGGATTTTACAGGTAATGTGTAAAAAAAAAAAAAAAAAACTATTTTCTTTATCGTACATCACGGGACACAGAGGTTTTTTTTTTTTATAAATCTCTTTATTTAAATTTTTTATTTTTTCCATACAAAAAATAAAATCATACACATACATTACATTCATGTTTTACTTAAATTCAAATGACATTAACATTATCCTTCTTCTAATTCTCCAAAACATTCATACAATATCCTTCCATCCAATACAATACATTCTTCTTCCTCCCTTCCCCCTCCCCCCTCTCCCAATGGTGTGATTATCTCCCCAATTTCTCCCTTTATCCTGACGCTGTTATAGAGTTCTCTATCCAATTTGCCCATACTCTTCTATATTTCTCCTCATATCCTCTATTACAATATGTCTCTCTGTATAATATCAGGTTGCTATTTACTAAGTTTTTCCACTGTGCTATTGAAGGAGCCTCTGTTTTTTTCCCAATTTAGCACGATTACTTTCCTAGCATAGAATAGCAGCAGGCCTATCTGCGGTTTTCCTTTCTTTTGAAATAGCATTACCCCCTATTAGTCCCAAGAGACAAATCTCTACTTCTTGTTCCAACCTTACAGATGTCACTCTTGCTATCATTGTCAAAATCTCACTCCAAAAAGCTACTATTTTTGGACAAAGCCAAAATATGTGTATGAAGTCCCCTGGCGCCACTACACACCTCCAGCAATTCTGAGAATTGCTCGGTGAAATCTTATGCAACTTGTATGGTGTATAATGGCTTCTATATATGATTTTATATTGTATCAGTTTATCACGAAGTGATACTCGAATCTGCAGTGGGAACCTCCATACTTCCTCCCAATTCTTCAAACCCGGGGCTTCTCTCTTCCAATTTTCTTTTAGTTTGCTTATATCATAAGGTGTGATGTTTATCAGGTATCCGTAGAAATTTGAGATTGTCCGCTTCCCACCTTTTATCATTTGTTCTACCTCAGGTTCCATCAATTGCGGAGTCCCCTCTGGGAAATGAGCTATTATGGCATGGCTAAGCTGCCTATACCTGAACGCATAACTCTCGGGAATATTCCAAAGCTGTCTCATTTCCACATATGATAGGAACTTTCCCTCCTGTATCAACTGTGATATTTTCTTCACCCCGTATTTAGTCCATGCTCCCGGGTCCTGAACTGAATCCAGATGTGGCAATTCAGGGTTCCTCCACAGAGGGGTATTTGGAGATAGATTTTATTTTTTTCCCCTTCTCTTCCTATGACAGCTTTCCATACTTTAACTGTTGTTTTCATTGCTGGCGTTAAATCTCTCCTAGTTTTAATACCCCTATATAACAATCCCTGCAATGCCTCTACCGATTGGACCACTGTTGCTTCCAACATAGTGGCCGAATCATATCCATCCGGATTTAACCATCTCCCTGCTGTCACTAACTGTGCCGCTGTATAATATTTATGAAAGTCTGGAAATGCCAATCCCCCCTGTTCTTCCGGTCTCATAAGTGTACTTAGTTTAATTCTAGCTGGTTTATTGGCCCATATAAATGCAGATAGCATTCCATGTAGCTGTGTAAAAAAACTTTTTGGGAGCCACTGTGGAGAGTTTCTGAAAGCGTATAAAAACTTGGGCAATACCTTCATCTTCACTAGGTTTATACGTTCCAGTAAAGACAGAGGCAATGTTGCCCAGATTTTTATTTTCCTACCGAGTTCCTGTACCTCCGGATCTAGATTTAATTTTCGAAAGTCTTCAACCTGTCTAGATATTTCAATGCCCAAGTATCTAAATTCCAATACCCATTTCAATGGCGTATTTGGGGTCGCTGTTTTTTTTGCTCCTTGATCTATAGGAAATAATATTGACTTACCCCAGTTTACTTTAAGCCCTGTATATACCGAATATACATTCAGCAATTCCAGAGCTCCTTCCAAAGATGGACCTGCATCTCTCAAAAATAGAAGCATGTCATCGGCATACAGGGCTACTCTCTCCTCCAGCCCCCCCACCCGGAGTCCCTGAATATTAGGTGTGGTCCCAAGAGCCTCTGCCACTGGCTCTATTGCAATTGCAAAGAGCGCTGGAGAGAGAGGGAACCCTGCCTCGTACCCCTATATAATTGAAAAAAACACGACAATCTTCCCCCTAATTTCACTGCAGACATTGGCCTTTCATATATTATTTGGATCCACTTTATAAATACTAGAGGAAATCCCATCCTCCTGAGAATTTCCCAGAGAAATGGCCATTTCACCGTATCAAAAGCTTTCTCAATATCTAAAGAGGCCGCTGTCCTTGATCCCTCATGCATATGATGTGTATGTATGTTCGTGTAAAGCCTACGTAAATTAATGTCTGTTGTTCTTTGTGGCATAAATCCTGTTTGATCTGAGTCTATTATGTTTCTGAGCAGAGGCTGTACTCTAAATGTTAGTATTTTTGTCAATATTTTCAAATCTGTATTTAATAATGCAATTGGTCTGTACAATGAACAAAACCTTGGATCTTTTTTTTTCCTTGTGTATTAATGTTATGTGGGCCTCTCTCTTATAGATTCCGGCAGGGCTCCTTGCATTAACCCACTTGTAAATACTTCTGCTAGTCTTGGAGCTATTAATGCTCCATACCTTCTATAAAATTCAACAGGGATTCCATCTGGACCTGGTGCCTTTCCTCCCGAAAATGTTCGTATGACCTCCATAATCTCTTCCACCAATTTTCTCCTCTCATCTGACAGCCACCCCAAGGCTATCCGGTCCAAAAGGTCCGTCATGCCCTCTGGGCAGGAGCCAGACGGAAGAGAGGAGGTGTAAAGCATACTATAATACTCTCTAAAGGCCTCCAATATTTCTTTGGGTTCTTTTACTATTTGTCCATTTAAGTCCTCAATCTCTGATATAATTGTGGCTTGATGTTCTTGTTGCGCTAACCTTGCCAGAAATCTGCCCCCCTTATCTCCCTGTTCAAAAATATTCTGTCTATTTTTATGTATTTCCAATCTGGTTATTTCTTCCATATGTAGGTGAAGATCTCCATGTGCTGCCATCACACAGAGGTTTAATCATTACATAATGGGATGTTCCAGAGCAATGCTCAACTTGAGGGGAGGGAGACACAAATAATGCAGACCGCTATCAGACATGAGGACCCATACTGCTGCCTGCAGCACACTGCACTAAAAAAAAGCGGCATCCTCTAACCATGTTACATTCACCTGATAAATATTCGTGAACGCAAGTATCAACGACCAAGTTGCGGACTAGCAAATTTGAGTCATAAAGGCTTGGTAATGCACCGTGCAAGAAACGCTTCTTGTTCTGGCAGAGTGCATTCTAAAAGAAACAGGGGGAAACCGCTTTCAACCACAAGCCTGAATAATAGCCTGATGAATCAACATCTAAACAGTTGGTTTAGACACTGCCTGCCCTTTCCGGGGACCTCCTGGTAGCACAACAAACATCAGTCTACCGTATCTGAGCAACCGCTTCAGATAGGCCTTGACTGCTCTCAATATAATGAGAGAGCAATCATTTTAACCACTTCCCGACGGCCGTGCGACTTTGTACGGCCGCAGGGTGGTTCTACTTCTCTGACTGGCCGTGTTTATACGGCCTGCGCTCGCAGCCAGCGGCGCTCGCTCGCCGCATCGCTGAAATGCCGATGCGAGTGCCTGGCGGCCATGATGTCCGCCAGGCACTCGGGATCGGCGGCTACAGGGACAAGACGTGGAGCTCTGTGTGAAAACACAGAGATCCATGTCCTGTCAGGGGAGAGAGGAGACCGATCTTTGTCCCTTGTACATAGGGACATAGATCGGTCACCTCCCCCAGTCACCCCCCTTCCCCCACAGTTAGAACACAATTCAGGGTACACATTTAACCCCTTCCTCACCCCCTAGTGTTAACCCCTTCAATGCCAGTCACATTTATACAGTAATTAGTGCATATTTATAGCACTGATCGCTGTATAAATGTGAATGGCGCCAAAAATGTGTCAAAAGTGTCCGATGTCTCCGCCATAATGTCGCAGTCACAAAAAAAATGCTGATCGCCACTATTAGTAGTAAAAAAAAAAAAAAAAATTATAATTATGTCCCCTATTTTGTAAGCGCAATAACTTTTGCGCAAACCAGACGCTTCTTGCGTTTTTTTTTTACCAAAAATATGTAGAAGAATACGTATCGCCTAGACTGAGAAAAAAAATGTTTTTTTTTAAAAAAATTGGGCTATTTATTACAGCAACAAGTAAAACATATTGTTTTTTTCTTCAAAATTGTCGCTATTTTTGTTTATAGCGCAAAAAAATAAAAAAACGCAGAGGCGATCAAATGCCACCAAAAGAAAGCTCCATTTGTGGGGAAAAAAGGATATCAATTTTGTTTGGGAGCCACGTCGCACGACCGCGCAATTGTCAGTTAAAGTGACGCAATGCCACCAGCTGAAATTTCACCTGGTCGGTAAGGGGTATATGTGCCCAGTAAGGAAGTGGTTAATAGCTGGTTAGAACGCTGCCTACCCTTTTCTAGGGACTTCTAGCAGCATAACAAAACGTCAAATTCTTGTATCTGAAACTTTCAGATAGACCTCAATTGTTCTCATCTCTATTTAGAGAAACATAATTTTTCTTTCTTAAACCAAGTTTCTGGAAAAGGGAGGCAAGAAGTGCTTTGATTAAAAGAAAAAACTAGATCCTTTGGAAAAAAAGGTTGGGCGAGGTTTCAACATCATTCTAATAAATAACTATAAATAAGGCTCTATACAAAGAAAGTTGCCAATACTGAAATTCTCTTGTAGAGGCTACCGCAACCAAGAACCCCAACTCCCTTGATGGAGGATGAAGGGAAATATGGTGCATCGTATACAAACAATATACAATATATGTATATAAATCACCGCGCTACCTACACATACATATAAATGGCAGCCAATACCACAGAATAAGATCAATTCTGCAGGCAAACAGACATGGGAAACAAAAAAAGTGTAGCGCTAAATATATGTGAAACAATAAGGAAGACTGTACAAACAGATCTAAAAAACATTAGTTGATAACACCATAAGTGCTCAAAAGTCTGTGAGTAATGACAAACATGTAGGATATGAAGGGATACTATCCTTGCAAGAAATGTAGTGTCTGTTTTCACAACAATAACGGGAAGTCCAAAACTTTGGAATTCAGATCTAGTAATACAGGTCGCCCATATTCTATCAAATCATTTTGCACATGTGCGACAACGCACATTGTTTACCTTATCACCTGCCCGTGCGGAAAGCAATACGTTGATCGTACCATGCGTGCTTTTTCCGTACGGGCAGGTGAACATGTTACCAAAATCATTGGTGGGTGTACCAAGCATACAGTCCCGAGGCACTATAGGGAATGCCATGATCGTAACCCAAAAGGTACACAGTTTTTAATAATTGATAAATACGTACCACCTTGGAGTGGAGGAGCGAAGACAAGAGGGGTGTCCAGACTTGAAGCATATTGGATTTATGAATTGCGCACATAAGTTCTGCACGGCCTCAATGTCGAGTGGGACATAAATGTATTTATTAACCAATCTTAATAAAATGTTGTAATGCACCTTCATATCCAATAGTGGCTCCATAACCCCCTCCCCTTTTTTCAATTCTCAATATTTTTCCAATTTAATTTTTTCATTTCATATTTACTTTTATTATTTTATTATAATAAAACCTCATATTTATTCCACTTAAGTGAATGTAGAGCATCTCCCTTTTAACATTGTTTAACATTGTTAATCATACATGGTCACTTTAGATTCTGGTTGATGTCTGGTTTATGGTTGGGGACATTGACTTCTGTTATGTCCATTTTAGAAGATTACTCACTAGAGTTACTAGTATTGTATTTTGTTTTTATAGATAGTACGGTCACCCCCTCCTCTTTTTTTCCCCGCCTCTCTTTGTAATAAGACTCAGTTTTATTGTTGGTCGAATCTTCCCCCTGATACACGGACGTGCTGTTGTCCTCTGTTTACATTGAAGATCATGTGACGCGATCGTATTGTGAGAGCGTGACGTGGTGTGCGTATTGAAACAGGCCACCTCATGCTTTGCTGTTCGGCGTTGCGCTCCAGTTCTCTCTTTGATTGAGGCTTGGAGCGCACGCCGGCGTCACCATGACTCATCAACCCGGGCAGTGATGAGTCCATAACGCAGACAGGTCACCTGACGCTTTGACGTTCGACGCTGTGCTCCAGTTCTTTCCTCACTATGAGGCTTGGAGCGCACGCCGCAGTCGCCATGATTCACCAACCCGGAAGTAACGAATCTGCATTGTTAATCTTCCAGCTGGAGCCATTATTGAGGTATGGGGGTGTACAGCTATATATTTGGGTCGTTTATAGCAGTAGGTCAGTACCCCAGATGACGATCTAGTGATCGAAACGCGTCGGAACCCGCTGACCCTACTGCTCATATGTTACCATGCTTGATTTTTTTCTGCTGAAATGTGAGTGTAAACTTTACTTTTTTGCTGCCAAGTAAATCATTTATACAGTTTTACACTATGTGCATCCTCGTTTTCTCTTCCATTTTTTCCACACTGAGCTTCTGGATCTGCTGACACTGATATATGCCTATTGTTATTACTGGCTGATATTGGGTTAATTTCCTCCTCCGTTATACCATATACTGCACCGCAGTGGAAACCATCTTCCTGTCTGTCATTCAAGCCAGTTTGGAACCAGGACACCGTCATTCTTTAGCCTGTGTGACCTAATAAGTATATGCTTAATTGGGTCCATATATTCTGGTAAGCCTCAAATTTACCTTGGTGGTGGATCTACTATCAATTTTGACTTCACCTTTTCTTCAACATTAAGTCACTTTCTGTTGGATTAATTGATTTGGATTTTTTATGGGACTTATATAATTATATTTAACCCTGATTTACATGTTTATGTCATTACTCAGAGACTTTTGAGCACTTATGGTGTTATCAACTTTTTAGATCTGTTTTTACAGTCTTCCTTATTGTTTCACATGTATTTAGCGCTACACTTTTTTTGTTTCCCAAATATGGTGCATCGACCTAAGGAGCTGTCCCTGCAAGCCGACAAACCAGACTCAAATCCCCCAGGCACAAGGACGAACTAACTGGTGGACTTATACGCGTTACCCTTGTAGAAAAGCCCAGATCAAAAGAGTGTAAAGGCAAGCGACCTCGAAACACCGACAGGGCTGAGACTCGACTCTTGATGGAACTTAAGGCTAGCTCCATCCCTTCCCTGGTGTAGGAAGGCAAGAATTCTACCTATGGCATACTTCCGAGGATGCCATCCCTTGGTTTTACACCAGGAATATGGGCCTTTCAGATCCTATAATACCTGAAGGCCCACTCTCCTGTATGAATCAGGGTAGTCGTCCCTGATTCTGAAAGTTGCGATCTTCAAGAATGCGGGCTAAACCAAGTAAAACCATCAATTCCCAATGTTACAAGATAGGATGAAATACCGGCCCTTGCAAGGTAGATCTAGGCAAGATGTAAGGGACCCCGAGTCCTCTACTGCCACTCTTGTGATCCCTGCACAGTACGGTTGTCTGGGTCATGCCGGGGCTATTAAGCCGTTCCCCCCTGATGTAGCCTAGAGGCCGCGGGAGTTGCGGCACTGGGGGAAGAGAACGCATAAACCAGTGACAACTGGTCCCACAGGGTTACAATGCATTTTGTCTCGTGTGCGAGCGGATCCTTTGTCCTAGACATAAAGCTGTTCAACTTCTTGTTGAACCTGTACGCCCATGAATCATTTGCCTGGGGTACCCTTTCTACGGCCTTTGATCAGAAAGAAGATCAGGGAGTAGAGGCCATACACCCGGGAACATATGTTGACGGTTCCTGAGAACCGCCTGCCAAGTCTCCATTCCATGAAATGAAGACGGACGATAGGGCAAGGCACAAAACCCCTCTGCCTAAGCCAAAACATGGCTTAATTTCCTTCTGGCTGCATGACTTCTAGTATCTCCTTGGTAAATTAAGTCAACCAGTGGTGTGGCATATCGGATTGTACTCTGACAGAACAAACCTGCAACCTAAAAAGCCCAGGCAATTAAGTCAGACGTGCTAGCCGAAGGTTTGACCCTTGACAGGAAGAATCTCCTGGGCAGTGGTCTCTTCCAGGACTGGTCTCCTTCCCAAGAGGCCAGTCTTCATAGCCACTACCTCTCAGGTAACTGGCATGAAGGATCTTCTTTTCTGCCAAACATTTTGGTTGGGAACCACCAACTGAGACTCCATCGCATCTGTGGGATCAGACCCTTTGGATAATGCCAGGTTAAGATCTAGTAGCCTAGAATGAAGCTGAGCATAAGGACTCTTTAATAAATAAATGTAAGGAACTCTTCCTTGCTTTGACCACATAGACCAGCTTTTTTACAACGCTGACTGTCTGAAGCAAGAAAAAAAAAAAACTAATTTTTTTGGGCTGAGTCCAAAACGCTCTAAGCTATTTATCAAACGTACGAATGTACCATTAGACTGGTATCCTGACCCAGGAGTTCCAGATACTTGACCATGCTGGACACACTTAGGTCCGGCCATGCTACTAACTGATCCATAAGCAGCAGATTGCCTCGGTATGCCATTACTGCTATACCCTGGGCCTTTAGTCCTGCTAGTGGCGGGCCGTAGCACCTTGTAAACCCGGCACAGTGGCTAACTTAAAGAGCGAGACCATCAACCAGAAGAGGTGCTTTCCCCCTGCGAAGCGCAGACAACCTCCTGCTGTCCCATGTAAACAAACACAAATGGTTCCGTTCCCCATATGTGTAAGTGGCAAGTGTTGAAGCTAAATGCTTCAATGGAACTTGTACAAATATATTTTAGGCAAAAAAAACAAAAAACATAAAAAACCATGTGTGATAAATATATATATATATATATATATATATAAAAATATATAAAAAAAAAATTTATATATATATATATATATATATATATATATATATATATATATATATATATATATATATATATATATATATATATATATATATATATATATATATATATATATATATAAAAAATATATATATATATAAAAAAATATATATTCACAAGGCAATGGAGGAGAACTGCACACGGTATATAACGAGTGCCAGCAAACAGGTCTTCCCACCGACCATATATATAAGAGAAAAAGTTCAAGATTTGCTGCACTTAAAATCGTTTTATTTTTCAAATCTTCTCGTAAAGGTTACATACCAGAGTATTCAGACATGGATGTGCGTTTCGGGCTTACATGCTACCGCCCTTCTTCAGATCAAGTCAGAACATATCTAACTATTTCAAAGTCATGTGATTTTAAACACTTCACACATTACAACACATATGGAATCAATTACATGGTTAATTGCTTACTAATCAGATCAAATTCACACAAGGTAATTTCAAGTATTTCACACCATAGATACAAAAAAGGGTTAATCCAGCTGGCCACAGCCTCAAAATTCTCCAGGAGCAATCCCAGGGTCAGTCTAAAAAAAATGTCATATCATACAAAGAACATATATATATTGAAAAAATAATAAAAACCAAAGAAAAAAAATTAATATAAACACAAATATTAATCAATCAAAAAAATTATAAATCATATAAATAAATATAAATCCAAATCAGTGTTTAGTCCATTAGGAGTGATAGTATTAAGGAAATGTATCCAATGTACTTCACGTCTCCTCAAGGTAAGTTCACGATCACCACCTCTCCTGTTTCTTTCAATGCCTTCGAATACCATATATTTTAATTGTGAGACAGTGTGTCCTTTTTCTACAAAATGACGAGCAAGTGGCAACTGTGTTAATTTATCTCTAATCAAATACTTATGACGTGCTATTCGGTCTTTTACCTTTTGGGTGGTTTCCCCAATATATAATAATCCACATGGACATTTGATAGCATATACCACAAATGATGATTGGCAGGTTTAGTGTCTCTTAATGGGAATATTAGAGCCTTTGTGGGGATGTGAGATATATTTACCTTTAATCATAGAGTTACAATGGATACAAGATAAACAGGGATCTTGTTTATCTTTTATCCAATGTAACTCTATGATTAAAAGGTAAATATATCTCACATCCCCACAAAGGCTTTAATATTCATATTAAGGGACACTACACCTGCCAATCATCATTTGTGGTATATGCCATCAAATGTCCATGTGGATTATTATATATTGGGGAAACCACCCAAAAGGTAAAAGACCGAATAGCACGTCATAAGTATTCAATTAGAGATAAATTAACACAGTTACCACTTGCTCGTCATTTTGTAGAAAAAGGACACACTGTCTCACAATTAAAATATATGGTATTAGAAGGCATTGAAATGGACTAAAATGGGGCACATGCGCGACATGGAGCAGAGCGGCCGCTTCTAGAGAGAGCTCCGGTTCCAGAACGGAGTAATCCCGCTTAATCGGGGCTATTATCACCCGAAAATAACACAAAATATCGGCACCCCCATCCGCATCATCTTGTGTATGCAGCCAACTAAGAAGAAGGGACGGCGGAGCTGCAAAACCCTTCACAACCTCACACACTATTGCCTGAGGTCGCAGGAGCGTGGCAAGATGGCGAATAAGGGCGCCAACACACAGACCTCTTCTTCTCCCTCCTCACCAGCACCCCATCAATCCCAGCTGCAGTGGAATCCAGAACCATCCGTCCACAGTGAGTACCCCACACTTACTAAAGATGATCTTAACTCCAGCCTGGATGCCATGTGCTCAAAGCTGGTTAACAAATTTCAGGCTGAGATACAAAAATCAACCAGCACACTGTCTCAAGAAATAGCTGCTCTAGGAACTAGAACTGACCTACTAGAAAACAAGCATGATGAACTGTCTATAGCATTTAATGATTTATCCAGGGAGCATGATTATCTATCCTCTGCCTTTTCTCAGCTCCAAGAACATTTGGAGGACTTGGAGAACAGAAACAGAAGGTCGAATATTAGGATCAGAGGTGTCCCAGAAACAGTCACAGACCTACTTGCATTTACTAACAAGTTGTTTCTCTCCCTGCTACCAGAGCAAAACCCTCAATCATTTACATGCGACCGTATTCATCGTGCACTAAGAGCCAAACCAGCCCCTGACAAACCACCTAGAGACATACTTTGCATGAAAGACTTTTTAGTCAAAGAGGATATTATGCGTGCTGCAAGAGCCTTAAGAAATATTATCCAAGATGGTGTGCACTTACAGATTTACCCAGATGTTTCACAGGCAACCTTAGACAGACGCAGAAAGATGAAGGAAATCACTACAGTCCTTTCAACAGCAAGGATCAGATATAGATGGGGATTTCCTTTTAAGCTGATTATCCCTCACAATGGTTCCACTTACATTGCTACTACTATTGCAGAAGGTCAGGATGTTCTAGTCAAGTTGGGTCTGATGGATGCAGTAAACATTCCTCGCACTCCAGCCTTCTCCCGCCCTGCTCCTATTTGGAATACCCCTGCATCTCGTGCGGGCAGAAGAGGGGTCAGGCAGGATCCCGCAACTCTCCGTTTTAACTAACTTCCAGTATCTCAAGATTTGACTAACTTTCTTTTTTCCTTCAGGCACAATGTTACAGCCCACTGACTCTGTTTCCGTCCACAGTCTCCAAGATTTGTAACTTCCTGAACACAGTAGGTCTTATCTCTTTTTTTCATCTGGATTTTGTCTTCTTATCTTACACTTAGGCAGAACTTTATGAACGATGTGATCCACACTCTCTTCACATTCACAGGACTTATTTTTCACCACTCTTTTGGTTCACTTTTTCCTTTTTGGTGGTATTACACTGACACCTACTAACTTTTTTTGGTACTGCACCCGACTGAAGTTATACACTCTATGTAATCCCCCTTATTATCTATTTTATTCAGTTATCATAATTTTGTCACGATATACTTTGTTCTATCCATCAACTTCAGTACAACTTTCTCCGCACTTGTACGATATGCAGTATGTATATATATGCTTCTATTCCCAACTCACCCCTTTAATGATTGATGCGATAATATTTAATTCTACTGCATACAAGCTCAGAATGTCCCCCACTGAATCTATCTGTGGAATAATCTTTATACTTTTAATTAATTTAACCAATTTTGTATAAGAGGTATAGCACTTTACAGTCAGTTATGATAGTACTGCAAGAATGTTTAAGTCATACTACTTATTTTTCTCTCACAGGTTTATAAAATTAGTATTATGTCGGGTGGCCCCCGTTCTATGTCGCCATGATTTTCCCCCACTCAGTTAAGGTGCCCCCTCTCTCCAGAGGGAGCGCTCATAGCCACCTCAGACGCAAGATTACATGCCTTCTTTTCCTTTTTGGCATTTCACTATTTTTTTTCAACCTCGTCTCGCGTTGGCTGGCTATCAAAGCTGAGTTCTAGACCAACAGGTCTATTAGTACTTCTCTGTCGGTTGGGTTTCTTTCTCCTACCCAACCCCAAAGGTTTTTTTTATGGAATAAATTGTTCTCGTTGGAACAAGGTTCCATCTGTTTTATGGTTAAATCTGTCGTATAGATGTGGTACACTTTTCTTACAAATATCCTTCTCATTATCCATAAGAACTAACCCCTTCTTTTACTTTTATTTACACGTAACACAACCATCGGTCAAGCACATACCCTATATACATTTCGCTTCAAGCCTCTCTAGAATTTCCCACTTGCCACGATACCTGATGATCCACCCCACACCCAGTAAAACATCATGACCATTAAAATTATTTCACACAATGTTAAAGGTTTCAATTCACCAAACAAACGGAAAAAGGCCTTCCTACAATATAAGAGATTGGATGCTAAAAAAGTAATGCTGCAAGAAACACATTTTTTGAAAGACTCCCACCCCACTTTCTTTCATAAGGCTTTCAACCAATCATTTTACACCTCCTCCTCCTCAAAAACTAAAGGAGTCGCTATTATTTTTCACCACTCTTTTACCATAGATGTACACCAAGTATACAAGGATCAAGAGAGCAGATTCATCATTATTAAAGGCACACTCTCTGGTAAAGACATTACAATTGCGAACATTTACTCCCCTAACGAAACCCAAACTACATTCTTCACACAATTCTTCAATAAATTACAACAATTCCACTCTCCACATATTATAATAGGCGGAGACTTTAACTCGGTTCCGCAACCCAACATAGATAGAAGCAAACAAACTCAAAACTCCAGATCCTTCTCTAAGACAACATCCTCACTTCTATATGATCTACAATTGATAGACTCATGGCGAGCTTTGAACATAGGAGCTAGGGATTACACTTTTTATTCACACCCACATGATTCTTACTCAAGAATTGACCACATTTTTTGTACCCCAATTATTTTAGCAAACTCTCTTGACGCTAGTATTCATCCTTGCACATGGTCAGATCATCAAATAGTCACCCTTAGCACAAAATTTATTGGCCTCTCCTCCACCCCCTATTCCTGGAGGTTGAACGAATCCCTTTTAACAGACCCTAATCACCAGCAGGAAATTGCAGCGGAAATCAAGGAATATTTCGCTCTTAATGCCACTCCAGAAATCTCCTCAGCCACCCTCTGGTCTGCACATAAGGCGGTAATGAGAGGCCACCTTATCAGACGCTCATCCCAACGAAACAAAACCAATGTGGAAAAAATTATCTCCCTCACGAAAGACCTCCATAACCTGTACAAAGACCATACGTGCACACATGACCCGGACGTCTTTAAAATTATTTCACTCAAACGCACCGAATTAGATGCACTACTATCCTCTAAAGCAGAAAAGGCACTCAGATGGTCGAAAGCTAGGTTTCTCCTCTCCAGCAACTCATATTCCGCAATGTTTGCTCGCAAACTTAACCAGTCTATTAAACCTACCCATATCTACAAACTAAAGAATAACACTAACCAAGTAGTCACACACCCACAAGAAGTACTCTCGATCTTCACTAAATTTTACTCAGACCTTTTATCCGCCCCAAACTCCCCCCCCCCCACCTCCGCATCTCCTTGGTTGAACAATCTTCCTTCCCCGAAGCTCAAACAATCACAAATAGATAATCTCAATATGCCATGCTCAGATGAGGAATTGGATCAAATTATTAAAACTCAAGAAAAATTCCGCCCCAGGCCCAGACGGTTTCTCATCACTCTATTATAAACAATACTCCCAACTGTTAGTCCCTCACCTGAAGAAGCTCTTTAACTGTGTCCTGAAAGGTGATCATTTACCAGATGAGATGTTACTTGCAAATATGTCCCTAATCCCAAAACCTAATAAAGACCACACACTTCCCCAAAATTAGAGACCAATTTCAGTCATAAATAATGACCTCAAAATATTTAGTAGACTCCTTGCTAACAGACTCTCTACAATTATCCCCACTCTTATTTCCCCTTACCAATCAGGCTTTATCCCGGGAAGGCAAATCACAGATAATATCAGACTAGTCACAAATATTATTCAAGACGCCAATGTACATTCCAATCCAATTCTGTTGCTCAGCCTTGACATAAATAAAGCCTTCGACCGTGTCCACTGGTCATTTTTGGACACTGTACTCCAGAAATACGGCTTTACTGGTGAATTTCTACACGCATTCCATGCACTATACCATAACCCCTCTACTAGAATACGTCTCCCAGGCTGTAACTCAGAGTTTTTCAGGGTGGGCAGAGGTACTAGACAGGGCTGCCCCCTTTCCCCTTTACTTTTTGCGCTTGCAATAGAACCACTCTCCACAGCAATCCTTACCAATCCCGGAATCAAAGGTTACTCATCAGGTTCTAACACTTATAAATTAAGCATGTATGCTGATGAAATGCTATTATTCTTATCACAACCGGAAACCACCCTTCCTAACCTACTGCAAACCCTCAACATATTCGCAACTATCTCGGGCCTCACAGTCAATGTGTCCAAATCGATAGGCATGCCCATTAACATCCCCCCCCCCTCAGAATTAGACTCCATACGCTCCTCCTTCGATTTCTCCTACACTCCAGACTCCCTTCCATACCTAGGCATCCACCTCACCCCCAATCTCAGCGAATTAGCAGGTAAAAACTACATCCCAATGATGCAAAAATTAAGAGCGACACTAAAAATTTGGAAATCCTTTAAGATCTCGTTCCTTGGGAAAATAACAGCGATTAAAATGACACTTCTCCCTAAATTATTATACCTATTTAGAGCACTCCCCATTAGGATAAATAAGACACTTATCACCAAATTCCAATCCGATATAAACAAATTTGTTTGGTCAGACTCCCATCCCCGATCTTCTAGATTGATCCTGCATAAATCCCAAAGGTGTGGGGGCCTCGGCCTCCCAGACCTTTGGCTATATTATCTATCTGCAAGATGGACCCAAATTGCGCAATGGCATATCCCGCAGTCCAAGATTCCCTGGATCGTGTTTGAGAAAGCCTCAATAGCACCATTCACCATCTCGGGTATTCTCTGGGGGAATAAAATCCCAATTCCAACCCTAAACTCCCGAAATCAAATAGTCGCGCACTCTTATCATTTATGGAAACTTCACAATGAAAAATACAACCTCACCTCTAAATCCCCCCCATTTGCTACATTTTTGGGTGACCCAAAATTTAAACCAAATACCCCAATAAACCTCACTTGGTGGAAGGTGAATAACCTCATCTCACTCAAAAAATTTAGGTACGAACTTCATCCCTTTCTCTTCACTGAAATTAAAATACCAGATCCCAGACTCGGAATATGATAATTTCCTCCTCATAAAACAATTTTTTGACACTCATTTCAAGACCACGAACACCCAATCTCCCCCCCCCACTTTGAGAGACTCTGTCTCAACTCTCCCAGAAAAAAAGGATTCATTTCAGATCTATACTCCACCTTAGCCAACAATACAGACTCTAATAAACTAACTTATATGACGAAATGGGAACATGACTTAAACTTCACCTACTCCTCAGTAAACTGGGATAACTGTATAAATAATCTACACAAATGCACCAAATCTATCTCGATCAAAGAAACAGCCCTAAAAGTTTTTATAAGATGGTATTACACCCCAACCAAACTCCATTCCATCTTCCCCTCAGTTTCCCCCTCTTGCTTCAGAGGTTGCAACACATTAGGTTCGTTCCCCCACACTTTCTGGCTCTGTGACAGGGTCAAAAACATTTGGTCACAACTGGAGAATTTCGCCTCCAAAATATCAGGTAATACAATTGTCCTAACAATACATAACTGTTTAATTTTCTCCCCAATCGCAGGTCTTTCCACATGCCAAATGAGGCTTATCCACACAATTTGTGTTGCCATACACTGGCTGATAGCATCCCAATGGAAATCTCCAACAATTCTCCTAGCCCCACTCAAACCCAGGATCAATGATATAAACTTAATGGAAAAAATATCCCACACATTACAAAATACTATGCACATCTTTAACAATAAATGGTCCCCCTGGACCGAGTATTCCCCCCCTGTTCAACACAGTCTAGACCCATTATTATGTTATGTCCCTTCTGATATGGTTGGATTTCAACTTTGTACATTGATTCACAGTCTTTTAATTGGTTCCCTATCTTTGATAATGCGTGTAACCTTTATTTGAATTGCTGTGCCCTCCAATGGTTCTGTTTCTTATATGAGCTAATCGCAATTTTTATAATGACACTGTTTTTATAGATTTGTACCACTATCTATTTTTTCAATAAAAGTTTGTAAACAAAAAAAAAAAAAAAAAGAAATGGACTAAAACACCGATTTGGATTTATATTTATTTATATGATTTATAATTGGGTTTATATTAATTTTTTTTCTTTGGTTTTTATTATTTTTTCAATATATATATATTTTTTGATTTTTCATGTATATTTAATATCTAAAAATGTTCTTTGTATGATATATGTCATTTTTTTTAGACGGACACTGGGATTGCTCTTTGACTTTGATGAAATTGTTAGATATGTTCTGACTTGATCTGAAGAAGGGCGGTAGCATGTAAGCCCGAAACGCACATCCATGTCTGAATACTCTGGTATGAGAAGATTTGAAAAATAAAACAATTTAAAGTGCAGCAAATCTTGAACTTTTTCAATTCAGGGTGGTGGCGCTGCTAAAGTGTAGTATTTTGTGTGTCCTTATCTTCAGTGTGACCAATTATGGCAATAAAAAAATATTATCAAAATATTGTACAGTGCATACTAAAGTAATAGGTGGATAAACAGTTGCTGTTTATCCGCCTATTACTTTAGTATGCACTGTACAATATTTTGATAATATACTGGACTGGGGATAGTAGGATATACCGTGGAGCCTAAAGGGGGGCCCTCTTATGACTAGTCACCTAGCCACAGCAATTTTATCTGTTTTACTTGGTGCTTACTACACTTTTACAGATAAGTGTGGTTCATCATACTGTTCTATTACTTATGGACTTTTAGTTTACTTACACACGTTTGAACAGTGGGAGTGTATCCCACTGAGTTACTTCACATTTATTTTTTTGTCATTTTTTGCCATTTTCTTTGTTTGTATCACCTACTAATAGTCACTTATACACCTCAGTGGAGGCGTAGGAGGGACGCCTAGCAGGGTGGAATATCCAGGACACATACCTTCAGCTTACCACCGTTTATGCACTTCCATATCACCTTTAAGCCCATCAGTGGGCATATTCTATCACAAATACTCAATAATAAGGGGACCTTCTAAACACCATCGGAGGCTCCTTTTATGAGTCCACCAAGGTGCCCGACACTTACATTTATTTGGCATAATTGGTCACACTGAAGATAAGGACACACAAAATACTACACTTTAGCAGCGCCACCACCCTGAATTCAACTTCTATTCCAACCTTTATTCTTCCTTTGGGGGGCCAGACAGGGGGCAGCAGCTCACCTACCCAATCCTTAGCGCGGAATTTCAGCTCTCTAGATCAACATTTAATGCCTCTTAAGCATTATCGTGCGGACAAGCATCCTTGCGAGACCAAGGACTCCTGAGTGATTAGGCGACCTTGTGCGATTCAGCAATTCTTATGCCATCAAGCATCTTAAAGCGATTTTAGGCATCTCTGTGTAACAAGCCTCTTTGTGCAATTAAGTACTCTTGGGTAACCAAGGCCCCAATTATGCAATCATGCAAAATCTAGGGGGAACATGCAACTTTAGGCGATCATGCATCCTTATGCGATTCAGCATCTTTTTATGCAATCAAACATCTTATGCATTTTAAGCACTACTGTGACCAAGTATCCTCGGGACTTTAATCCTCTCGTTTGAGGTTTCAGAGCAGGGGAAGGGACACACCCAGCTTTCTGCTCGTTGTGAGGACTTTGTGCTAACCTCTCTTATGGACCAACAACACTGAAACACGTTCAGCAGCGTTTCGTTGTATATTTGCATTAGAGGATGACCAATATGGGTTATCAGTGCCACCTCATTGATGTCCATCAGTGCCCACCAGTGCCACCTCATCAATGCCCACCAGAGCATCCCATCATTGCCCATCAGCGCCAACCAGTGCATCACATCAGCGCCAACCAGTGCATCACATCAGCGCCAACCAGTGCATCACATCACGTGAACAACACCTTAGACACCGGTGAAAAAAAACTGAGGCGATCCCAGTATGGGAGGGGTTATATAGGGAGGAAACTTCCTGTCTAATTGATTCCACCAGTGTCCAGCACCTGACAGTGGCTATAACCCATTATGTAATGATTTAACCTCTGTGTCCCGTGATGTACGATAAAGAAACATTTTTCACTCATGGTTCGTGTTTGGCTGAAGCCATTTATTATCAATCAACGTGTTTACTCTTTTTAAATCATAATCACAACATAAACTACCCAAATGACCCTGATCAAAAGTTTACATACCATGGTGATTTTGATAACATACTAGTTGACACATAGGGGTTTGAATAGCTATTAAATGTAACCATCCTCACCTGTGATCTGTTTGCTTTGGCATTTTATTAGTGTGTGTGTGTGTGTGTGTGTGTATATAAAAGGTCAATGAGTTTCTGGACTCCTGACAGATCCTTGCATCTTTCATTCAGTGCTGCACTGACGTTTCTGGATTTTGAGTCATGGGGAAAGCAAAAGCATGTGTGTGTGTATAAAAGGTCAATGAGTTTCTGGACTCCTGACAGATCCTTGCATGTTTCATTCAGTGCTGCACTTACGTTTCTGGATTCTGAGTCATGGGGAAAACAAAAGCTTCAAAGGATCCATCGTCTTGGATGGATCCGACATAGCTATTTAACCCCTGGAGGGCTTCTTAGTAGAGCTTTTCCTTAGCACACCTTGTCAAAGCATCTGCGGGAAAAGGTAGTTGAACTGTATGAAACAGGAAAGGGATATAAAAAGATTTTAAAGGAATTGAGAATGCCAATCAGCAGTGTTCAAACTCTTATCAAGAAGTGGAAAATTAGGCGTTTTGTTGAAACCGAACCACGGTCAGGTAGATCAGCTAAAATTTTAGCCACAACTGCTAGGAAAATTGTTTGGGATGCAAATAAAAACCACAGGACTCTCTGAAAACATGTGGTGCGGCTCTTTCAAGGAGGCACTTGAAGAAAGATGGGCTGCCTGGTTGAGTCACCAGAAGAAAGCCATTACTGTGCAAATGCCACAAAGTATTCCGTTTACAATACCCCAAACAGCATAGAGACAGGCCTCAAACCTTCTGGCACAAAGTGATGTTTTGAGGATGTGAGAGCTACAAAGGCACAGGGAATTTGGTCAAAATTGATGGCAAGATGAATGTAGTATGTTATTAAAAAATACTGGAGAAACATTTACATTCATCAGCCAGGAAGCGTATGGGACATACTTGAACATTCCAACATGACAATGACCCAAAACACAATGCCAAGTCGACCTGTCATTGGCTACAGCAGAATAAAATGAAGGTTCTTGAGTGGCAATCTTAGTTTCCTGACCTCAATATCATTGAGCCACTCTGGGGAGATCTCAAAACGTGCAGTTCATGCAAGACAGCCCAAGAATTTACAGAAACTGGAAACTTTTTGCCAAGAGAAATGGGCAGCTTTACCATCTGAGAAGATAAAGAGCCTCATCCACAAATACCACAAAAGACTACAAGCAGTCATTGATGTTGAAAGGGGCAATACACGGTATTAAGAACTGGGGTATGTAAACTTTTGATCAGGGTCATTTGGGTAGATTTTGTTGTGATGACGATTTAAAAAGAGTAAAACACAGTTGATCGATAATAAATGGCTTCAACCAAACACCAACCATGAATAAAAGAAACGTTTTTGTGTTATTCATATTCTCTGAAAAATGGCCAAGAAATCATAAATTCTGCCAGGGTATGTAAACTTATGAGAACAAGTGTGTGTGTGTGGTTTACACTGAAAAGAAACCATCTATAAATTGATATATCAAATAGAAATATGTATGAAATTGACAGAGAGAAAAGTATAGATGACAAAAATCATCCATAAAAGGAGATGGACATTACCTTCTGTTTTCTTTATTTTTGCCTGATGTTTCTTCTTTCTATAAATAGTAATTAATGCATTAATACATAAAAAAAAAAAAAAAAAAACATTCATGTACAATTCAATATAAAACCGTAAAAGGTAGCAACAACGACAACTGTAAATTTTGGCATTAAAGGATTTTTTTTGGCCAAGAAAACTATATATACACATAATTGCTAAACTAGCCATTTTGTATATATTTTTTTTATTTACCTTTGTATTTCAATCTACAGCCAACTAGGATCTTTGCAAACTGACAAAACATCTTAAAAAAAAATGGCAATCTGGGGGTGGTGTGCTCACCAATTCCCATACAGAATACTCTATTATCTGCCTTTATAGAGGTCTGTAAATGGGTGCATACAGAGTTAAAGCTCTCGCTTTAACCCTCTAGTTGGCACCAACTAAAGGCGTATGTTGCTGGCAGCATGGGGCTTTAATCCTTAAACTGCCAGGTCCATGCGCCATATGGATCTACAGAAGTGCCTGCAGGTGGCCATACGGACCCCTTTTCCCCCTCTCCTGTAAAGCTCATGGTCACTTCAATGACCATAAACTTATAGCAGAATTCGTTATCGTTATTAACCCTAAATATGACACCCCCCCTCCTATGAATGACAGCAAAGTCTAATGGTTCCTGTTGCTGTATCTCAACCAATTATTAGAGAGAGACCAGGCATTCAATCGGGAACGGACTTAGGTAGGTATTAGGGGGAGCTGCACACTGAAAGTTTTTTACCTGCATGCATAGAATGCATGCCGGTAAAAAACCTTCAGCATTTACAACCACTTTAGGCCTCATGTACACAGCTGCTGGTAAACGGACATTTAGGAGCAGTTGGGCTTATTTTTTTTAACTGCTCCTGAACTCTCCTCTATGTTATCTTAACAGTACATGTACACAGGATTTTTTATAATCATGTTTAGAGGCATTTCAAGCGCCAAACGTGGCTAAACACGTTCAGCAGCGTTTCGTTGTATATTTGCATTAGAGGATGACCAATATGGGTTATCAGTGCCACCTCATTGATGTCCATCAGTGCCCACCAGTGCCACCTCATCAATGCCCACCAGAGCATCCCATCATTGCCCATCAGCGCCAACCAGTGCATCACATCAGCGCCAACCAGTGCATCACATCAGCGCCAACCAGTGCATCACATCAGCGCCAACCAGTGCATCACATCAGCGCCAACCAGTGCATCACATTAGCGCCAACCAGTACAGCCCAATAATGTCATTCACTGCCACCTCATCAGTGCCCACCAGTGGAGCGCTCCCAGCTCCGTTCCGTCCCCTAGCCTAGCCAAAGAAAGCTCCATTCATCCCCCAATGTGCTGCGCGCCCACCTCTGCCTACAAACCCCAGAATGCAGCATGGGCCGGTAACAGCCAATCGGTGGCCGCCGCTGCCGACTTCCTCCACTGGAAAAAAAATTCAGCAGACAGCGGCCATTATAGCAGCAGACAGTGGATGGGTGGGGGGGGGGGGATTCCACCCAGCACGCCTCAGATCCCTGACAATCTGCCCTTTTTACATAAAAAATCGGCCAATGACATTTTTTTAAAAAAAAAGGCAAAATATTTGTATTGTGAGAGTTTCTTGTAAAAGTAAATGGCACTTGTAAAAGTAAATGGCACTTTGTTTATCAGGCCCACTACAATGGTACATTTTTTAAGACAAGGAGTAAGAAATACATACACCATATTACACTTTTTGCACTCTTTCTTCACTCCGACAATTTCCAGTTGAGACTGATGAACCACGTCTAGTACAGACTGTAAAGTTTTAAACATAACATGTCATACAAAAAAAACAACATATAAAATGCTTTGCATCAAGTAATATAGGAATACAATTTAGAAACTAAGCATCCTGCCTAAACAAAATCACAATCCTTAAAGTAGAACTATAGGCAAACCCCCCCCCCACCCCCCTCCCCCATTTCGGATAGAGCAAGGAAGGGTCAGATTTGTTTTCGCCATCTGTGTCCCATTGCAGATTTTTACCTTTACTTCCTGTCCCATAGCCAAACAGGACATGAGAGAAAATCCTTGCAAATGAAGGGCATTCCTTGGGGACTCCCAGGTCATCAGAACTAGTGTTGTCATTGGAAGATTTCCCCTTGATTACTTTTCTGGCCACAACCCAACATTTGGGGATTTCTTTTACTTTCAATGATAATGGTAAACAGAACAAATAGAGGGTGAATCTCCCAACAGGGGCACAGACAGCAATAACAACTGGCAAGTTCCAATTCCTACCCATTCTATACGAAACATCCTTTAGTTACACTTTAAAATTATACTAAACACACATGGTTTAATTTACATTGTCCCTTCTATTTTTGTTTATACACATGATGGCACCGTAAATATTTAATTTATAAAAAAAAGAATAAAAAAAAATTAATAATTGGAAGTAGCTTTTTCCTAAATTGATACACAGCAGTCACATGACCCAGATCTTTCCCAGCCTGGCTGTAGGGAAACATAAGCAGGAGCTTCTACTCCTCTGATGCTTGTCACATGTTCAAAAAAAAAAAAAAAAAGTATTTGGAACAGTGTAAAATAAATCAAACTGTTTTGAAATGCCATACAAATATACAATAGGTATAAAAAGGAATTATCCCCCTTTAAGATAATCACATGTTATTGCTTTGCAGCCTAAGATAAAGACAGACACAGTTTATGGTTTATCCAGCTATGTTACAAGTGCAACTTATAACATCCAAGTGAAAGATGGAACATAAATACCGTCAAATATTTGGAGGAAAATTTGCAGCCCTCTGCCAGAAAGTGGTCAATTGTCAAAATTTACCTTCCAACGTGACAATGACCCAAAGCAAACAGCAAAAAAGGCCACACATTGGTTGAAGGAGAAAAGGGTGAATGTTCGTTCATGGCCTTAAAGGGTCACTAAAGGAAAAAAAAATCTTAGCTAAATAGCTTCCTTTACCTTACTGCAGTCCTGTTTTCATGTCCTCATTGTTTGTTTTTGCTATGATGTTGCTGTAATCCTTCTCTGTTCTGAACAGTCTGTTTCCTGATGAAAAAAAGTCATGGGAGCTTTCTCTTTGTGACACTAATCAAGGAGGTGTGATTACTGTGTGTCTTAAACCCCTCAGAACCAATCACTTTCGTTTTACAAACCATCACTGCCCTCTATTGGCTCTGTGTCTCTGTACTTCACAGAAGCATGAAACTAGATGCATAAACAAAACTGAAACTACAGGTACATTATATGATTGATTTGTATCTATTTTTAATCATTTTTAAAAGGAATCAGTTAACTATTATGGGCTAGATTCATAAAGACTTACGACGGGCGTATCAGTAGATACGCCGTCGTAAGTGCGAATCCGCAGCGTCGCAACTTTAAGCGTATGCTCAAACTGAGATACGTTTAAATGTTGCTAAGATATGACCGGCGTAAGTCTCCTACGCCGTCGTATCTTAACTGCATATTTATGCTGGCGGCTAGGGGCGTGTATCCAGATTTACGCCTAGAATATGTAAATCAGCTAGATACGCCTATTCACGAAAGTACGCCCGGCCGTCGCAGTAAAGATACGCCATTTACGTAAGGGGTTTTCAGGCGTAAAGATAAACCACTAAAAAGATGGCGCAGCCAATGTTAAGTATGGACGTCGGAACAGCGTAAAATTTTTAAAATTTTACGTTGTTTGTGTAACTCGTCCGTGAATGGGGCTGGCCGTAATTTACGTTCACGTCGAAAGCATTGACCATTTGCCGACGTCATTTGGAGCATGCGCACTGGGATACGTCCATGGACGGCGCATGCGCCGTTCGTTAGAAACGTCAAATATGTGGGGTCACTAGTATGTTGCATAGAACACGCCCCCAACTAGCCTATTTTGAATTAGGCGGGCTTACGCCGGCCCAGTTACACTGCGCCGCCGTAAGTTACAAAGCAACTTCTCTGTGAATACAGGACCTGCTGCTCTAACTTACGGCGGCGTAGTGTATCTGAGATACGCTACGCCCGCCAAAATCTATCTCAATCTAGCCCTATGTCTCTATACCCTGTAAACAGTCATTTCAGCAAAAAAAAAAAAATTCCTTTACAACTCCTTTAAACCCCATTGAAAATCTGTGGAATGACTTGAAGACTGCAGTCCACAGATGATCAACTTTAACTAAAATTTGATTAGTTCTGCAAAGAAGAGTCTGCAAATATTGCAGTCTAGATGTGCAAAGTTAGTAGAGACATCTCCCAACAGACTAAAGGCTGCAATTAAAGTAAAAGTTGGTTCAACAAAATACTGACTCAAGTGAGTGATCCTTACTGACTCAAGGTGTGATAATTTTTCCAACTCAGTGATTCTCTTTTCGAAAAAAAAATTCTGGCATGGTTTTAGATCTTTCACTAAATACAGCTGAAAAAAAATAATCAATTTACAAAAGTAAATCCACTTTGCACTACAAGTGCAAATTGCACTTGAAATTGCACTGAAAACACACTTGGAAGAAGTGAAGTTGCTGTTAATCTGAGGGGTAGATCTGAAATGAGGGGAAGCTCTGCTGATATCATCCAATCATGTGCAAGCTAAAAAATATGATTTTTTGTACTCACCGTAAAATCCTTTTCTCTTATCGTCCATGGACAGACACAGCTCCTTAAATCTTGACAAGTGGGTTATGTTCAGTGTTTACAGGAGAGGACTAGGCAGAAACATGTTAAATGGTTAAATACATGTTACATTTACAGAGGTGAACAGCCCCGCCCAGGGGGCGGTCCCTCCAGACATAACCCTCCTCACTGCAGCATGTAGCCTCAGTTTGTAACAAGCAGTACAAACCTAAAAAGGAGGGGTGTCCGTCCATGGACTCAGAGAAAAGGATTTTACAATGAGCAAAAAAAATCCTATTTTCTCTTATCGTTCATGGATGGACACAGCTCCTTAAATCTTGACAAGTGGGACGTCCCCAAGCAATGTCAAAAATGAGGGGTGGGAAATACATCAGTAAAACCATTTTTAATTTCACTCCAAAACAAGCAAAGCTCCTCAACGGAGGAGGTGCAACTTTAAACAGCTGCCTGCAAAAACTAGCGGCCGAAAGAAGCATCAGAAGATGCACTCACAGCAACCATGTAAATTCTGGAAAAAACGTGAACAGACGAGCAAGTCGCCGCCTCGCATACCTGTGAGACCGACGCATGATGTCGGAAAAAAACCCAGGAAGCACCAATTGCCCTGGTGGAAAGTGCCGTGACCGGAAAGGGAGCCCGCCCCTTAAGAGCATAGGCCTGTATGACAGCCTACCTGATCCACCGAGAAATGGTGGTCGATGAGACTGCCAGGTCCTTTTGTGAACCAGACACCGACAGAAAAGAGAGTCAGAACTCCGAAATGGAGCCGTAGCAGGCTGGTACACCCACGAAGCGCGTACCACGCCGAAAGTATGAAAGGCAACCTCTGTAGGATGCACCGGCCGAAACCACTTTCGGAAGAAGGGAAGGTCGTGGGTGCACCACTACCTAAACCTTATGGAGGATCAAGCATGGCGGCTTGCAAGACAAGACCGCCAACTCAGAAACCCCTCTAACAGAGGTAAAGGCCACTAAAGGGGCCACCTTCTGAGATAGTGTCAAGAGAAAATCTCTCTGATGTTACCACAAGGAAGGTTCCAGAAAAACCGAGAGCACCAGAGTCAAAACTCATGGGGGGAGAGATGGGCCAAGAGGGGAAAGTATATGACAAACCCCCTGCACACAAAAAGAGGACCCACCAGGGAAAGGGCGGCAAAAAGGCCACTGAAAGAACACAGCCAAGGCTGAAATCTGTTTTTAGATCCACTCCAAGCTGTAAAAACAGCAGGACCCTGGACACCGAGTACGTCCGTGGGCGTCACTCCAACCCTTCGCACCAAGAGAAGTAGGCCTGCCAGGTGTGACGGTAGATCCTCCGGAAGAAGACTACCGCGCCCTCAGCATTGTTGAGATGACCGAGTGACAGACCCCGGTCTCTTAAAGTCCGGCTTCCAATAGCCATGTTGAGCAAGTCAGTGACTGTACAACAGGATGAAAACATGGGACCTCGAGACAGAGGTACCTCCCGCCCTGGCAATCGCCAGGGTAGACGAACCAAAGACGCCGAGGCCAAGCTGGAGCAATTAAAAGCATCGGGATCTTCTAAGCCTCCACACTGTGGAGCAGCCGAGGAAGCACTACAATGGCGGAACGGCAAAAAATTGCCGATACAGACCCCACAGGGCCACCAGCGCGACTGACGCATCTACACCATATCACCAGACCTGGCCACTAGCTTTGACACCCTTGCGGTGGAGACGAGCGGCCAGGTGATCCATGCCCTGTGAGGGTCACCTGCAAGGGAGCCCAGCACAAAGACCAGACACCCTGGTCCAGCATCTGACGACTCCAGTGGCCCGCCCGCTGGTATACCTGAAGGTAGACCGAAGTCACTGCCGTGGCGTTGTCCGGCTGAAACCAGATCGGACAACCTTGCAACCTCCTCGACCACGAGGAGAAACATAGCCCGATCGCCTAAAATAGGACAAAGACCGGTAGACAGGGTCCACAGCATCTGGTGGACCCAGGCGGTCACACACCCAGGCCCGACCCTGGGTAACTACCGAGGCCAGACGAGAGCGGGCACATACAGGGAGGTGTGGCCGCAGATCCACACAAGTCCAGCGACTCAGACCTGACAGGACCCCCCAGGCCCACAACCCTTGAGGCTGGCATCCGTCGTAAATACCGACCACTGGAAGGAAGAAAAAAAACTTCCTATACCGAGGAGTCGGAGATCCCTGTCACCAACTCAGAAAGACTCTGACTAGGTGGCACACCGGAATCTGATGATTTCAGAGACAATCGATTTTTAACCCCTGGACAGTATTTCCCCCGGAAAAAAAACAGTGTGGAACTGGGCATACAGTACCGCCTTGAAGGAGGCTACCCACAGTCCCTGGACGCGCAGGTGCCTGGAGAGAAGACAGATTGCGTGATGCCAATACCTTCACCGCAGACTTAAGAGTCTGCAATTTCTCCAGGGGAAGAAGGACCTTCGCCACTGAGGAGTCCGGATCAACCCTAGATACTCCAATGCCGAGTCGGAACCTAGCATGCCCAGGATTTGAACACTGGGTCGCACACATGGAAGGCGGGCTTGCTGCCACTGAGCTACACTTTCTGGAGTTTAAACACCCACCCGAATCTTCGGAGGGTCCGAATGGAAATAACACATCCACTAGGTCTGAGACAGAAGTTGCTCTCAGAAAAAGGTCGTCCAAGTAGCCAACGAGGTAAAGCCTCGCTGTCCGAGTAAGTTAGGATAAGTGCGAGCTCCTAGCTGGAAACCCATGGTGTGGACAGAGACCCTCTCTCACCATAATGCACAGAAAGAACACTGACATGCGCAAAACGGGACATGCATGTATGCATCCCCGATGTCCGAGGACGCCAGGACGTCCCCTTGATGGAGCGCAGCAACCAAACGAAAGGATTCCATGTAGAACTACCCGACGTTCACAAAGGTATTCAGGGCCTGAGGCCCCTAGAAAACCCCCCAAACCTCTCGTCCTGCAGGAAAAGTAAAATTACACCGCAGCTTAGCAAGTCCCACACTGCCCAAGGCAGACCGACGGGCCGGGAGAGGAAGACACGAGGAAAGAACTTTGTTCTGTGGATAGGAGGAAACCCTTTCTAGTACTCCGAAGAGACCACCTCGCAGACCCACTGGTCGGAGAGCAGGAAGGTTTTACCGAATTGTGAACCTGCAAGCTGCCCCCCACCTAGAGACAGGGAGGGAAGGCCACATACATTGGCAGGATTTGGGTGCCGGCGTGATCGCTTACGCACCCAGGGACGGATTAGACCCCCAGCTGGGCCTTTGACGGCCTGGGAGGGTTTCCTATAAATAAAACACACACACATAGTGTATGAATATTAAGTAGGTGTATGCACACACCCTTGGAGGAAACCGGAATACCCGGAGGAAACCCACACAGATACAGGCAGCGACAATGCAAGCTCCAGGCAGATTGGTGTCAGTGTCCGATTTGTGCCAGGTAATGGAGTTAACCACTACACCACTGTGTGCATAACCTATATGAGGCCCTGGACCAGCTGGTCTGCTAGCCTAATAACTTTGGGGGAGTCGCGCTCCTCCGCTGTCTGGTGCAAAATGCTCACTCCATGAGTGACTGAGACCCCAGAGTATCGGCCACAATAGGCCGCCAGTCAGACCCCAGCATGGAAACATGGAAAGGGTCAATACTTCGGATCTGCTAACAGACAGATCCATACAAGCGGGGGTCCCAGCAATAGGGAGAATGGTCACCTATGACACCCGGAGGGTCCACCACCGGAGAAGAAGCCCACCACTTGAAAGGGCTCTCCTCAAAAGGGGCACTGAACTGCCCGGCGGTGAGGGACTACAAAAGCCCTCAGCGGGTTTTCTCATTCCGCATCTAAGAAATTATCAAAGAAGGGCACAGAAGGAAAAAACCTACACTGAGCAGTCTGAATTGTGAACCAAAAAAGACCGAGCCCTCGGCGGAAATCCAGCTCCACTAACCAGCTGAAGAGAGTCCCGTACAGCAGTGAGAAGCGCACCCATAATGCCTTATCCTGCACCAACCCAGGTATCTGGTCCACGGCTCCATTACAGAGCATTCCCCAGGGGATAATGGGGGAAAGGGGCACTCTTTTTTAAGCCCTGCCCGTCCGCAGTCCGCCCCCAGCCTGGCACAAAAGTGTCCAGGACCAATAATAAAGCTTCTGTGGGAATCCCAGGTGCTAAAAACCTGCTGCCATCACCAGCATGTTGGGGGAAGCACCCAGATACTGACTCCCTAGCTTAAGAACATTTACATAATGCATATAACATGTAGGGGCATGCAGCACCTGTCCTTACAGATAAACTGAGCCACAATGACTCCTATATTTAACTCCCAGGGCCCAGTTCAGACTGAACAGAAAAAAAACACCACTCCTGCTGCCCTGACCGGGGGGGGGGGGGGTCCCAGGGGACTCACCACACCGGAGGAGACTGCTCAGCGCCGCTGCCCGTGTCCCGCACACCTCTGTCTGAGGAGAAAACCGGGAGGAAGCTGTAAGGTGCTGTGTGAGGAGAACGGTGCTGCGCACCGTAGGGATCAACACTAGAGGCCGAGGACTCAGGCAAGATGGCCACCGAGCGCAGCATATGGAGCCTCATGGCGCCGCAAACAACAAAATGGCCGCCAATGGGATTTTCAATAGAAACCGAAAATCCACAAAAAATGTCGCCAGCTCTGCCAGAACGGCGGCAAAACACAGAATTTCAAAAGGGGAACGCCTAGAAAGGCTGTCCAGCACCCCAAAACGTCCAGAAAAGCGGACCCCTAGCAGTAAAATAAACATAGGCCAGGCCACAGTCCCCTCAACCAGGTGCCCCCCCACCCACAGCAATTGTAAAACAGCAGAGGGAAAAAAGGGAGCAGGGAAGGGAGGATACCCAAACCCCAGAAATGCTCAGCCGTACCACCCCACCTAAGAGGGAGGGACTGTACTCACCCGTCCACGCGACGACTCACTGACGCATTCCAGACAGGCGTACAACCGCAATGGAGGTAGCCGTCGGCCCGGTCCACTGTGAGTGAGACAACACCACAGCCCAGTCATGTGCGGACCTTGGAGCAAAGCTCACTGGCCACCCCAGGAGTCATGGGGCATGTCGTGGCAGACCCAGCCTCTTTGCAAAGGTGTGCTCACGCTCGCTGGCCGAACTGAGAAAACTACAAGGATCTATAATATCCAGCCTGTCTCTCAGCCGACAGTTGATAGAAGTCAAAAAGACAAAACAAAAAATAAAATAAAGTAAAATCTTTTCCTCAGGGCGCTGGGCCCAAAGGGAGCCATATGTCCTTCTTTTGCTAGGCAGAACAAAACTGAGGCTGCATGCTGCAGTGAAAAGGGTTATGTCTGGAGGGACCGCCCCCTGGGCGGGGCTGTTCAACTCTGTTAATGTAACATGTATTTAACCATTTAACATGTTTCTGCCTAGTCCTCTCCTGTAAACGGGGAACATAACCCACTTGTCAAGATTTAAGGAGCTGTGTCCGTCCATGGACGATAAGAGAATTTTTTTTTTTCTCCCCTTGCATGTCCCCCTCGGATCTACAGGGAGTGCACTTTCAGTGCAATTTCAACTGCACTTTGCGCAAAGTGGATTTGCCTTTAGTAAATAACCCACTCTGTCTTCCTTCCAGACTGCAAAGCAACATGTGATTATTTGGGGGGGGGGGGGGGATTTGTTTCTCTACCCACTGTATATTTAAAATCAAATATTTATTATTTTTTGGCAATAACATGGTGTGGACGGATTTCTGCCAGTCACAGTCTGTGTCTTAGAATATGAGCAAGGCGATACCTCCAGCAATACATGTAATATCCCACCCCATTGTGTTTAGCTAGTTAGTGGGCATGGAGGAGGGGGGAGGGAGTGGGCTGTCATTTACCAGTGTATACACCAGCATGTTTGACTCCATAGCCACATGGGCTGCTCAAATTTGATAGTGAGGAAATTCTCAGCATAGAAACTCACTGAAAACTTAGGGGGTCGTCTTATACGCCCAGTCTTATACGCCAGCAAATACGGTATCTCCTAAACTTGCACATTTTAGGAGATATTCACTATATACGCTGCTGCCAATGTCATTGGCTCATGCATACTGGTGCTGTTTCTTCTGGACCCGTGCCACACGCATGCACGGGAGTGATGTAACCTCGGCTCTTGCCAATTACAGCGCCAGAACCGTGAAACCGGGCTGTTTTTTTAAACAAAAAAGGCAGACAATAAAAAAAAAATGATGATAGAAAATATTATTATTATTATTATTATTATAATATATATATATATATATATATATATATATATATATATATATATATATATATATATACACACATACATACATACATACATACATACATACACATACATACATATACACACACACACAATAATATATATATTATATACACACACACACATTTTTTTTTACTTTCTGCTATAAAACATATCCAATAAAAAAATCGAATTTATTCATCATCAATTTAGGCCAATATATATTCTGCTACATGTTTTTGGTAAAAAAGAAAATCCAAATAAGCGTATATGGATTGGTTTACACAAATGTTATAGCATCTACAAACTATGGGATAGATTAAAAGGGTCTTTTTTTTTTACTAGTAATGGCAGTGCTTTTTTTAACTGTGGGGGATGTGCTTTGACGTATAGGTATGTGATTTTGTGCGTAAGGGCCGCCCTGCTGCAGTATATGTACGCAGGGCAGTCCCTAAGCAGTTAAATAGGAGTCAGTACACACCTGCCCTCATTTAAAGTTTCTCACCTCACTCCGTACAGTGTCAGACTCACAGGCACGCTTTCTGCTGCAGAGTTCTGCTGACACAGCACCACTCTTCTCCTAGAGACCTGATAAGAGTTCAGTAAAGGCATGGGGACACTCTCCATGCTTCCAGGCAGCCGCTACAATAGTATAGGTCGCGTGGGCGCGCTTTAATCGGGAGAGGGCAGAAGTAGCCGGGAGCGCACATGCAGAGTTTTGAAAGATGGCGCCCAGATAGGGGCCATAAAGCAGCCAGAAAGATAGCAGCTCTCCCTTGAGACACAGAAGCAGTCTTTTTCTTGGGGACACGTAAGCTCTATGTGGTTGGTGGGCATTACCAAAAGAGACACCTACTCTATGCATGAAACTGTGTGTTTAAAGGAGTTGTAAAGGAAACATTTTTTTTGCCTAAAATTAATGTCTGCAAGGTAGACAGATAGAATAGTGTAATGATTCTGTTAAAATGATTCTGTTAAAAAACGAGTAAATACCTATTAAATTCCTTCATCTATATCACCGCCGGCATTCTAGTTTCTGTTCTCTCATTCACTTCCTGGTTTGCATCGCTCGTTCATGCAAGAACTACATTTCCCAGTATGAATTGCGGCACGCCCAGTAATTCACACCTCCTTGAAGTCTCTAACACGTAGAGAGCGTCCTGCCACACAGATGTAGTTCCCAGTAGGGGGTGAGCACGTTACTGACCACCGCAGTAAAGCCTCCCTTCACGGTGGTCAGTAAAATCAGAAAAGCAGGAAGTGAACAGAACAGAGAAGAAATCGAGCAACTTCTGAGCAAAAACGAACACTGACGAAGTGAAGAGAGGAATGTCTGCAGGTAAAGGATGCTTATTATGAAAAAAAAATGTTTTCCTTTACAACCCCTTTAAGTTGCTTACTTAATGTAAATTGCTAAACTGAGCACAGTAGTATATGCATCTTGGTACCTCGGCTTGTTGCTTTGAAAGATGTCTTCCCTTAGAAAGGGTTCAGGGGCTAAGAGCAAGAAGGCAAGGGGGGCTATACCCATGCCTGCTCGGTCCTTCCTCCCCAGTAAGCCTTGATTTGCCTATACAGGAGGAACCATTGCCACTATCAGGAGTTTCTCCAGTGGCACCTGGGCCTGCATATGTCACAGAGGACACTTTCGCTGCAGCCATGGAGAGATTAGAAGAGAAGATTGCGACTTTAAAATCACCAAGCCCTTACAAAAAGACAAAAAGCAAAGCAGATCTCCTGCGTTTACTTTAGATCCTCTGTCAGAAAGATCGGAGGAGGAGGATGAAGCAATACCTGCAGAGGACAGGGATGAGGAGTCGGACAGCTCAGGGGTATAAGAGGAACCCTTTTCTGATTCTCAGATGCCAAGATCGCAGGTGCAATGTTATGCTGAAGCAGTGCGAACATCATTCAGGACACCCTCCTCAGAGTTATCTGAATCACCGGTCTCCTCCCTGGGCTCATTAAAATCTCTGCAGAGTTCATGCTCTTTTCCAGTTCATCCGTTGTTAAAGAAGCTAAATTTATGCAGACTGATTACATCCAGACAGGCGTTTCTCTCCTCCAAAAAAGTTTGTCATTTTTTATCCCATGGAGGAGGAATTTACCAAGAAGGAGTTAAACCCGCTGTAGCTGCAGTGGGTATGTGTCAGGTCCTCAAGGACCAGGTAAGATGGGCTAAAAGAGTTATCTCCAGAACAGGCAAAATTGTGGGAAAATTTGCCCAAAGCCTTATGTTTTACAATAGATGCCATGAGAGATTCGATACAGCAAGCGTCTCGCCTTACACTCCAGTTGGTGCATATGCGCAGAGTCCTTTGGTTAAAACATTGGTCTGCAGAGGTCTTGCTGTCCCAAGGGGTGATCACAGAAGTACCCTTAAAGCAGGGGTCGACAAATCCCGGGCGCCAGGTCGCCATGGCGACTAGAAATAGGGTCCTGGCGACTTGTCTTGGAAGGGGGGGCAAAAATAAAAATTTTTTTTTTTTTTTTGTGAGCTGGCACCATCTGGTGGTGAGCCGTTGGTATTACAAGTTATTACCACCAGATGTGTAAGCTGGCGCCATCTGGTGGTGGCCGTTGGTATTACAAGTTAAACAGCAATTCTAATGTAATTTTTCACTATTTTCACTGCCATCTTCTTCCCTCTAATTAGAACCCCCAAACATTATATATATTTTTTATCCTAACACCCTAGAGAATAAAATGGCGATCGTTGCAATACTTTCTGTCATGCGGTATTTGCGCAGCGGTCTTGCAAGCGCACTTTTTTGGGGGGAAAATTGCACTTTTTTTAATTAAAAAATAAGACAACAGTAAAATTATCCCCATTTTTAATATTATGAAAGATAATGTTACGCCGAGTAAATTGATACCCAAAATGTCACGCTTCAAAATTACGTCCGCTCGTGGAATGGCGTCAAACTTTTACCCTTTAAAATCTCCATAGGCGACGTTTAAAAAACTCTACAGGTTGCATGTTTTGAGTTAGAGGAGGTCTAGGGCTAGAATTATTGCTCTCGCTCTACTAATCGCGGCGATACCTTACATGTGTGGTTTGAACACCGTTTACATGTGCGGTCGCTGCTCACGTATGTGTTCGCTTCTGCGCGCAAGCTCGTCGCGACGGGGCACGTTTTCTGGCTCCTAACTTTTTTAGCTGGCTCCTAGATTCCAAGCAAATTTGTCAACCCCTGCCTTAAAGGAGCAAGGTTCAGATTTTTATTCAAACCTCTTTGTGATGCCAAAACCAAATGGAGAGGTCAGACTTATTCTGGATCTGAGATCTCTAAATCAGTTTCTGAACATTCGCCATTTTCGAATGGAAACTATTAGTTCAGTGGTCGCCACCCTACTAGGCGGAGAATTCATGGCGTCGATAGACATTATTTACATGTCCCTATCCATCCCGCTTACCAAATATTCTTAAGGTTTGCGGTGGAACATCGCCACTTCCAATTTGTGGCTCTACCCTTTGGGGTGGCCACGCACCCCGAGTATTTACAAAGGTACTAGCCCCTCTGCTAGCAAATCTCAGAGCACAGGGCATAGTGATAACAGCCTATATGGACGATCTACTTGTGATAGATCAATCAGTGGCAGGATTAGATCACACTATATCCTCTACGATAAGATACCTGGAGAAGTTAGGATGGATGGTAAACCTACAAAAATCCTCGCTACAAGCCCAAAGAAGGGTAGAGTATCTGGGCAGGATTATAGATACAGCTCAAAGCTGAGTATTTCTACCAGTCAAAGATCAAATCACTATGGGACCTGATCCACAAGGTCAAAGCAAAGAAGAGACCATCCATTTGCATGAGGCTATTGAAAAAGATGGTAGCCTCCTTCGAGGCTGTCCCTTACTCCCAATTTCATTCAAGACTACTTCAAGGCGATAATTTAGCTGCCTGGAACAGGAAGATCCAAGCTCTAGATTTACCAATGCGCCTGTCCTCACAGGTGCGCCAAGACTTCAGTTGGTGGTTAAGAACCAAGAACTTGCAGAAAGGAAGATACTTTCTCCCAAATCACCTGGAAGGTGGTGTCTACGGATGCCAGCCTAATGGGCTGGGGAGCCATATTGGAAGAAGCTTCAGCCCAGGGGACCTGGGCCAAAGCCGAGAGAGACCTACCCATCAACTTACTGGAGTTACGGGCAGTATACTTAGCCCTCAGAACCTGGACAAGCAGGTTACAGGGCTACCCGGTTCGGATTCAGTCCGACAATGCTACAGCAGTGGCTTACATCAATCACCAAGGAGGCACCCTGAAGCCAGGGCGCCCCATAAAGAGGTGAATCGCATTCTGAGATGGGCAGAAGAACATGTTCCTTGCCTTTCTGCAATTTTTATTCCAGGGGTAGAGAACTGGCAGGCAGACTATTTGAGTCGCCAGCAGATATTGCCAGGATGTAAGATCATTCAGGTCATCTGCCAGAGATGGGAGACCCCGGATGTAGACCTACTAGCTTCCAGGTTCAACAGGAAGTTGGACAACTTTGTGTCCAGGACAAGAGATCCTCTAGCTTACGGATCGTATGCGCTGGTAGTGCCGTGGAATCAGTTTTCACTGATTTATGCCATTCCGCCAATCTACCTACTACAGAGGCCGATTTGCAGGATCCAGAGGGAAGGAATTTCTGTAGTCTTAGTGGTCCCAGATTGGCCCAGAAGACCTTGGTATGCCGAGATCATAAAGATGGCAGTAGGAACACTGTGGAAGCTTCCGCTTCATCACGATCTGTTGTCGCAAGGTCCAGTGTTCCACCCTTCCTTACAAAAGCTAAATTTGACGCTTTGGCTGCTGAGACCCACATTCTGAAGAAGAGAGGGATCTCAGGTCTGGTACTTACGCTTATTAATGCCAGAAAGCCAACTTCCAGATTGATTTACTATAGAGTCTGGAAAACATATGTTTCATGGTGTGAAACTAACAAATGGCATCCTCAGAGATGGGACATAAGTAGGATTCTTGCTTTTTGCCAGCTAGGAGTGGATATGAAATTAGCCCTTAGTACCATTAAGGGGCAAATATCAGCTCTTTCAATCTTCTTTCAAAGACTTCTGGCATCTCATTCCTTAGTTCGGGCTTTTGTTCAGGGGGTATTGCAGACCAATCCACCAGTCAAATCCCCCTTATGCCCATTGGATCTGAATTTAGTACTGTCAGTGTTGCAGAAGCAACCTCTTGAACCTATTGGCCAAATTACGCTGATTTTTTTAAGCAGGAAACTGCCATTCTTGATTGCTATCTCTTCGGCTAGAAGAGTCTCTGAATTAGCAGCGCTTTCTTGTAAAAAGCCTTATCTAATTTGTCATAAAAATAAAGTTGTATTACGACCCCATCCTGCCTTTTTACCTAAGGTGGTGTCGGCTGTTCATTTAAATCAGGATATTGTCCTGCCTTCTTTTTTTTTCCAGATCCACAGACAGCAGAGGAAAAATTATTACACTCTCTAGATCTAGTGAGAGCTGTAAAGATGTATCTGCAGGCAACCGCTCAGATACGCAAGACAGATGTTTTGTTTATTTTGGCAGATGGTCCTAGGAAGGGACAAGCGGCATCAAAATCCACTATCACCAGGTGGATTCGACAAACTATTATTCAAGCCTATGGTTTAAGGAACAGGACTCCTCCTTTTTCTGTTAGGGCGCACTCTACCAGGGCGATAAGTGCTTCATGGGCAGTGCACCACCAGGCTTCGGTGACTCAGATCTGTAAGGCTGCAACTTGGTCTTCAGTCCACACATTTTCCAAATTTTATCAGATAGATTTGAGGGGACATGAGGATGCTGCCTTTGGGCGAAGTGTGCTACAGGCAGCAGTATATAAGCAGTATTCTTGTCCATGGCGGTCTGCTTGATCTGTGTCTCCCCCCTTCAAATAGGGCATTGCTTTGGGACGTCCCATTATGTAATGATTATGGCTCTGTGTCCCGTGGTGTACGATAAAGAAAATATGATTTTTATAACAGCTTACCTGTAAAATCCTTTTCTTGGAGTACCCCACGGGACACAGAAGTCCCCCCCTTCTTAAAGGGAACCTTATTGCTTTGCTACAAAACTAAGGTACTCCCCTGATGGGAGGGGCTATATGGAGGGGGAACTGTCTCTGATTGGTTGTGCCAGTGTCCAATCACCTCTGGTGACCATACAACCCATTATGTAATGATTATGGCTCTGTGTCCCATTGTATACTCCAAGAAAATAATATTACAGGTAAGCCGTTATAAAAATTGTATTATTTTATTTTTACTTCCCTCCACCTATAAGATTTCAGTTTGTTTCAGATAGATATATCTAATTACACACACACACGGGTGGTCTCAGTTCCAAACATCAGACTTACAAACTTCTACTTACAAATGATGGAGGGAGACAACAGAAAGTGAGAGGAAATCTACCTGTATTGCCCCGTACACACGATCAGGAATTCCGACAGCAAAAGTCTGATGTGAGCATTTGAACGGAAATTCGGACCGCGTGTATGCTCCATCGGACTTTTGCTGTCGGAATTTCCCCCAGCAAAAGATTGAGAGCTGGTTCTCAAATTTTCCAACGGAAAAAATTCCTATCGGAAAATCCAAAAGACGCATGCTCGGAAGCATTGAACTTCATTTTTTCGGCTCGTCGTAGTGGTTTATGTCCCCGTGTTCTTGATGGAAGAAAGTTCAGGAGAACTTTTGTGTGACCGTGTGTATGCAAGTCAAGCTTGAGCGGAATTTCATCGGAAAAAACATCCAAGGTTTTTTCCGACGGAAAATCCGATCGCATTAGAGTTATTATGGGAAAAAGGTGTCTCCGCTCATGCTTTATCACCAAGGCTCGTTTCCACAAAACCCGAATTTTTCAAAATCCAATTGTCATGGAGACAGAAAATGAGATGAAAATCTTTTGAACAGGAGCACAGACTGCAAAACAAACATTACAGGGGCGTTAACCCTTCCCTATGCTATCCAAATAGCTTAAAATTTTTTTTTTTTGGCTGGAGACAAACAGGTACTTAAAGGAGTTGTAAAGGAAAAAAATTGTGTAATGATTCCGTTAAAAAACGAGTAAATACCTATTAAATTCCTTCATCTATATCACCTCCGGAATTCTAGTTTCTGTTCTCTCATTCACTTCCTGGTTTGCGGCGCTCGTTCATGTAAGAACTACATTTCCCGGTATGCATTGCGGCACGCCCAGTAATTCACAACTCCTTGAAGTCTAACACGTAGAGAGCGTCCTGCCGCACAGATGTAGTTCCCAGGAGCAAGTCACTGACCACCGCAGTAAAGCCTCCCTTCACAGTGGTGAGTTACAATCAGACAAGCAGGAAGTGAACAGAACAGAGAAGAAATAGAGCAACTTCTGAGCAAAAACGAACAACGAGGTAGTGAAAAGAGGAATGTCTGCAGGTAAAGGATGCCTATTAAAAAAGAAAAATGGTTTTCCTTTACAACCCCTTTAAAAAATGTTACCAGTTCCAACTTACAAACAGATTCAACTTGGGAACAAACCTACAGACCCCATCTTGTTTGTAATATTATATATTAGAGCTGCACAATTAATCGCCAAGAATCGTTATCGCAATCTTTTTCCCATTGCGATTTTGACACAGGGTTTCACGATCTTTGACATGAAAATAATTTTCTCTCTGCACTTTGGTATGCAAAGAATTTCCTCTCTGCTCTCAGCCAAAAGTCAAAGTCTGGGCAGCCTGCCAAGTTTTGAAAACATTCTTTATCAGTGGAAAGTTAAGTCTAAACATTGTATCACATCAAAGGAATAAACTTCTGCATGTAAATTAGGAACGTTTAACCACTTAAACACCAAACCTTTTTCTGACAGCTCTTTTCAAGTTAAAATCATTATTTTTTTTGCTAGAAAATTACTTAGAACCCCCAAACATTATATAATTTTTTAGTAGAGACCCTAGAGAATAAAATGGCGGTTGTTGCAATATGTTATGTTGCACTGTATTTGCGCAGCAGTCTTTTTAAATAAATGTAAAAGATTTTACGCCGTGAGAATCATGATCTTCATTCTAAGCAAAAAAAATTGTGATTCTCATTTTGGACAGAATCGTGCAGCTATATATATATATATATATATATATATATATATATATATATATATATATATATATATACATACATATACACACACACACACACACACATATATATATATACATATACACATATATATATATATATATATATATATATATATATATATACACATACACACACACACAGTCAGGACATTTGGGGTTAAAAGAATATACGTACATGCCTTTTATATTACGCTTATTACATATTTTTCATGTTTTCCATATCCATATGTGTTTGGCAGAAGAGACACACCGTTTAGTGTCTTGGGTTGAGTCACAGTTCAAAACCTGTGAATAAGGCTTTGTTACCAGAAGGACTTTATGTCTCACAGAGGGGTGTATAAACCTTGTATGTGCCATCTCCCAGGTCATATCTCTTTTGGGTTCGACACTTATAACATAAGAGAATGGTGAGGAATTCTGGTTACATATGAGATGAAAGGCTTTGCACAGCATGACACAAAACATAGTGTGGTCTTTGTAATATGAGACCAAAGGGGCTTATTCACAATCCCGGTGGAATTATATATCTTATATAGTATTGTTTCTTTATAATGTCTTAACAATATATGTGTATTAGTAATTCATATATAAACCTGTTTAATACATAGACATTACTAGGGTCCCAGGTATAAGATCCTATAATAGCTTAAAAGCATTAGACTGCTTTGATCACATTCCGGCATTAGTTCAAAGGAACTTCCCAAAGCATTTGTGCTGACCATAAACCTTATCTCAACCATAAATTAGAAGTTGCCGAAGTGTCAGGATGTCTGACAATTGTTTGACATATAGGACAACTTATTGCGGGTTTTATAGGCCCAAGTCAGGGGGGACCATAAATTCTGATTAACTCTGGTTGACCCTATCATTGGTTGACCCTATTAGGAATAATTCCTTATACATCACTGCCCCCTACAGGTTAATATCGGCATGGTTCAGGATGGTCAACCACCAAAACATATTGTCATGTGACGTTGTCAGTCACATGATAATGAAATACACACCCACTTCTTTGGGGAGATAAAAAGTGATTACACAGGACAGGAGGGATTGCGAGGCTGATGGGGGGCTGATCTCTGGGAGGCTGGAGCTGGATGTCTGAGGCCTGATCTGATCTCTGATGGAAGCTGGAAGGCAGAGATTGAACACAAAGATGTAGGGGGTTCAAAGAGAGTCCTTCATTAGGACTTTCACTTCTCAAAACAGAAAGAACTCTTACATACTGGTAATGTATAATTTTGATTATTATCATTTAGGTAATTAGAAGGTTTTTACATACACACGACTAAAACCATTTAAATATACTTGGCAAACATAATTTGGGAGGAGTTATTTCTAACTGCAGTATGAGATAATTGTATTCCAAATATTAGGAGACATACACACGTTACGTTTGTCTTTAAAAAGCTAAGTGCCAACAATTGGTTTTAGAGTGATGTCTGTGAAAATATATTCTCTCTAAATTTAAAATAAGCTTGTTTGCATTGCAAATATAACATTTGTTCTGTACATGTATAAAATAAGTAGTAGCAAGAGATCTGTTTGGTATTGAGAAGAATAACACAGTGTCAAGGTAAACCCAGCTAATTATTACAGTCCGTGGAAATCACAGGAAGGTTGTGTCACTAAGACTTAACCAGGTTTTAAATACACCAGGATGATTTAAATAAGAGCTATGAATATACCTCGTCATATAATGTAAATATTATCTGAGCAGTCAAACATCACGTATCTCTAATTGTAGAAGTATACCAATTATTTGTTTTATCACGAATTGTACCCGATTTTAATTTTTGCACTATATCTTTAGTATATATATTTTAAATATTCATTTGTGTTGCTTGTCCTCAAAATAGCACGGATAAAATAATTTTGATATCTTGTATGGTAGGAAAATTGTACATCTCCCAAAGCACAGATTTACATATTTCCATAAATACAATAATATTTTAAAGTTCAGTATAAACATTCTGACGGTATATGTAGGCTCTATGCCGAGATACGTCAATGGTTCTGACAATATACACACACACATACAGTATCAGTATGTATGTATGTATGTATGTATGTATGTATGTATGTATGTATGTATGTATGTATATGTATATATATATATATATATATATATATATATATATATATATATATATATATATATATATATATATATATATATATATACATATACACACTGCTCAAAAAAAAAAAAAGGAACACTTTTCAATCAGGAGTTGAGCATTAAGTCAATTAAACTCAGTTAAAGTGGAGGTTCACCCTATAAAACATTTCTAACACTGCATCCAGCCCAGTTGTGCATATAAAATGACACCAACCTTTTTTTTTTCTTTTCCGTAGATAGCGTTTAGCCGTGGAATTCACCACGGCTTCCGGGTAGGGAATCCCGCGGGAGTGAGCGTTCCTATTGACATGCCAATTGATTGACATGCTAAACGACGGCGCACACATCGCGTCACGACTTCCCGAAGGAAGCTCGGCTCTATTCGGCGCCTGCGCACCGGCGCCGAATAGAGCCGAGCTGACCCGAGCTATCTACGGAAAAGAAAAAAAAAGGTCGGTGTCATTTTATATGCACAACTGGGCTGGATGCAGTGTTAGAAATTTTTTATAGGGTGAACCTCCACTTTAAGTAGCAGAGGGGGTTGTGAATCTGCTCTGGTGTTAATGAAATTAACAAAAAAACACACTAGATGGGCAACAGCGAGCTGACCTCCAAAATAGGAGTGGTTTTACTGACCTTTCTTCCCCTACTAATCTTTTCTGATTGTTTTTCACCAGTTTTGCATTTGGCTAGGGTCAGTGTCCCTACTGGTAGCATGAGGCGATACATGGACCCTGTAGAGGTTGCACAGGTAGTCCAACTGCCTGTAACATCATTCAGCATGACTGGTTTGGTGGTGGGTCAGTGATGGTCTGGGTAGGCATATCCATGCAGGGATGCACAGACCTCTACAAGCTACACAATGGCACCCTTACTGCCATTGAATAGTGGAATTAAATCCTTGGACCCATTGTCAGACCCTATGCTGGTACAGTGGGTCCTGGGTTCCTCCTAGTGCACGACAATGCCCAGTCTCATGTGGCAAGTGTATGCAGCCAGTTCCAGGAGGATGAAGGAATCTATACCACTGAATGGCCCCCATGCTTGCCTGACCTAAATTCAATAGAAGACCTCTGGGACATTATGTTTCAGTCCATCCGACGCTGCCAGGTTGTACCTCAGTCTATTCAGGAGTTCAGTGATGTCCTGGTCTAGATCTGGGAGGAAATACCCCATGACACCATCTGTTAGGAGCCCAAACGTTGTCAGGCATGCATACAAGCACGTGGGGGCCACACAAAACTACCGTGTACCATTTTGAGTTGCTGCAATTAAATTTCACCAAAATGGACTAGCCTGCTGCATTATTTTTTAAATTCGATTTTTGGGGCGTCTTTGAATTCAGCCCTCTGTAGGTGGATGATTTTTATTCCTATCAAACGATGTGGCATCCTTTAATTCCGAACACATTACCAAGTCCATATCAGTATAGATATCCAGCATATTTTTCCCCATTGATATCTGATGTGTTTTCAAAGTGTCGCTTTTACTTTTTTAAGCAGTGTATAGATAGCTAGATAGACAGCTAGATAGCTAGATAGACAGCTAGATAGCTAGATAGCTAGATAGCTAGATATGCACACAGTGGGTAAAATAATTATAGATCATGTCACTATTTTTCTAGGTAAATATAGTTCTCAAGGTGCTATTGAAAAGAAATTTACACCACATGTCGGTAACAACCCATGCATTCCATTCAAAGAAACCAAACAGACACAAATAAGCTCAAAAATAAAGTTATGTGTAATAAAATGGAATCACACAGGGAAAAAGTATTGAACACATGAAACAAGAGGTGCAAAAAGGCATGGGAAACCAAGACACCAGCTAAAATCCATTAGTAATAAGAAAGCAATCCTACCCCTTGTCAGTGCAAATTAATATCAGCTGGCATCTTATGATGGGTAAAAGCAAAGGGCTCTCTCAAGACCATCACAACCCTATTGTTGCAAAACACACTGATGGCATTGGTTACAGGAGGATTTCTAAACGTCTGAATTAGGGTTGTCCCGATACCGAAACTAGTATCGGTACGGATATGGAGGATTTGCGAATGCTCCCGATGCCTGACCCGATACTTTTTTTTTTTCCCCGAGAGCTGGTGGAGAGGGGGCGGAGATCGGAGCAGAGCAGTCCTCGTATGGAGGAGAGGAGAGCTGCTGTCGCCTAGTCCCCTAAGACAAAGCCAAGCCCCCCCCCCCTGCTGCCGACATCTAGTTAATTGCTTTCATTTGAATAGCTGTGTGTTCCCTGCCGCACCTCATGTATAGACACTCCCCCTTGCCCAGAAACTTTGATAGACAGATCACCCATCCCAGGATTGGACGGGTGATCTGTCTATCAAAGTGCCCGGGCAAGGGGGAGTGTCTATACATGACGAGGCGTGGCGGGGAACACACAGCTATTCAAATGAAAGCTGTTATGTTCCCCCAGTGCTGATCAACTAGATGTCGGCAGCGGCGGGGGGGGGGGGGGGGGGGACTTGGCTTTCTCTTAGGGGACACGAGGCTGCATTAGGGACATGGCTGAATCTAGGGACATGGCTGAATCTAGGGACATGGCTGAATTTGGGGACACAAGGCTGCATTTGGGGACACAAGGCTCCATTTAAAAAAAAGTATCGGTAATCGGTATCGGCGAGTACATGAAAAAAGTATCGGTACTTGTACTCGGTCCTAAAAAAGTGGTATCGGGACAACCCAAGTCTGAATGTTCCAGTGAGCAGTGTTGGGGCCATAATCTGGAACAGGAAAGAACATAATTTCACCATAAACCAGTCATGACCAGGAACTTTTCACAAGATTTCTGACAGAGGAGTGAAAAGAATTTTCTTTATTGTACACCACGGGACACAGAGCCATTAATCATTACATAATGGGTTTGTATGGACACCAGAGGTGATTGGACACTGGCACAACTAATCAGAGACAGTTTCCCTCCATATAGCCCCTCCCATCAGCTGAGTACCTAAGTTTTTTCGCCAGTGTCTAAGGATTGGACACAAAGGGGAAGTGCGAAGGGAAGCTCGAGCAAAGCCTGTTTTGTGCTAAAAGAGCTAGACCTGTCTGGTCCATCCAGGACCCTGAATTTAAGCCTAAATTGGATGAGACTCTGGCCTCTCGCAGAAGGCGTCGCCTGTAATGTCTCTCTCTAGAGCAGGGGTGGGCAATTATTTTTTCGATGGGGCCACATGAGAAACTAAAAATATTTTGGAGGGCCGGGCCAAAAGGCTAAACTCAATACTGCATAAAATCAATTGTATTTCTTTATAAAAAGCAGTAAATATCATTTTTGGAAAACTGGGGGACAGAGGCTGGGGACATGGCACAGGAGGGGGACAGAGGCTGGGGACATGGCACAGGAGGGGGACAGAGGCTGGGGACATGGCACAGGAGGGGGACATAGTCTGGGGACATGACACAGGAGGGGGACAGAGGCTGGGGACATGACACAGGAGGGGGACAGAGGCTGGGGACATGACACAGGAGGGGGACAGAGGCTGGGGACATGACACAGGAGGGGGACAGAGGCTGGGGACATGACACAGGAGGGGGACAGAGGCTGGGGACATGGCACAGGAGGGGGACAGAGGCTGGGGACATGGCACAGGAGGGGGACAGAGGCTGGGGACATGACACAGGAGGGGGACAGAGGCTGGGGACATGGCACAGGAGGGGGACAGAGGCTGGGGACATGGCACAGGAGGGGGACAGAGGCTGGGGACATGGCACAGGAGGGGGACAGAGGCTGGGGACATGGCACAGGAGGGGGACAGAGGCTGGGGACATGACACAGGAGGGGGACAGAGGCTGGGGACATGACACAGGAGGGGGACAGAGGCTGGGGACATGACACATGAGGGGAACAGAGGCTGGGGACATGACACAGGAGGGGGACAGAGGCTGGGGACATGACACAGGAGGGGGACAGAGGCTAGGGACATGGCACAGGAGGGGGACAGAGGCTGGGGACATGGCACAGGAGGGGGACAGAGGCTGGGGACATGACACAGGAGGGGGACAGAGGCTGGGGACATGACACAAGAGGGGGACAGAGGCTGGGGACTTGACACAGGAAGGGGACAGACGCTGGGGACATGACACAGGAGGGGGCACAGACGCTGGGGACATGACACAGGAGGGGGACAGACGCTGGGGACATGACACAGGAGGGGGACAGACGCTGGGGACATGACACAGGAGGGGGACAGACGCTGGGGACATGACACAGGAGGGGGACAGACGCTGGGGACATGACACAGGAGGGGGACAGACGCTGGGGACATGACACAGGAGGGGGACAGACGCTGGGGACATGACACAGGAGGGGGACAGACGCTGGGGACATGGCACAGGAGGGGGACAGAGGCTGGGGACATGACACAGGAGGGGGACAGACGCTGGGGACATGACACAGGAGGGGGACAGACGCTGGGGACATGACACAGGAGGGGGACAGAGGCTGGGGACAGGCAGCCACTGTTTAATCAATAACAATTGATTAAACAGTGGCTGCATGTGATGGCACAGTGGCTGCTTGTGATGGCACAGTGGTTGCGTTTGATGGGCACAGTGGCGACAATTGATGGCACAGTGGCTGCGTGTGATGGGCACAGTGGCAACAATTGATGGCACAGTGACTGCGTGTGTTGGCACAGTGGCTGCATGTGATGGCACAGTGGCTGCGTTTGATGGGCACAGTGGCTGCGTGTGATTGGCACAGTGGCTGCGTGTGATTGGCAGAGTGGCTGCGTGTTATTGGCACAGTGGCTGCGTGTGATTGGCACAGTGGCTGCGTTTGATGGGCACAGTGGCTGCGTGTGATTGGCACAGTGGCTGCGTGTGATTGGCACAGTGGCTGCATGTGATTGGCACAGTGGCTGCATGTGATTGGCACAGTGGCTGCATGTGATTGGCACAGTGGCTGTCTTTGGGAACAGTGGCAACAATTGATTGCACAGTGGCTGAGTGTGATTGGCACAGTGGCTGCGTGTGATTGGCACAGTGGCTACGTGTGATTGGCACAGTGGCTGCGTGTGATTGACACAGTGGCGACAATTTATGGTGGCGAAGTGGCTGCGTGTGTTGGCACAAGTGGCTGCGTGTGTTGGCACAAGTGGCTGCATGTGTTGGCACAAGTGGCTGCATGTGATGGGCACAGTGGCTGAGTGTGATTGGCACAGTGGTTGCGTGTGATTGGCACAGTGGCGACAATTTATGGTGGCGAAGTGGCTGCGTGTGTTGGCACAAGTGGCTGCGTGTGTTGGCACAAGTGGCTGCATGTGTTGGCACAAGTGGCTGCATGTGTTGGCACAGTGACCCCTCCCGGCCCTGCCTACTGTTATCACCGCGGCGGGGAACATAACAGACAGCGTTCGTTTGAACAGCTGTTTTCCCCGCTGCGCATAGACACTCCCCCTTGGACGGATCTGTCCAATCGCGAGCAAGGGGGAGTGTCTATGTGACTCCCCCTTGCTCGCGATTGGACAGATCCGTCCAAGGGGAAGTGTCTATGCCATAGACACTCCCCCTTGGACGGATCTGTCCAATCGCGAGCAAGGGGGAGTGTCTATGTGCGGCGGGGAAAACAGCTGTTCAAACGAACGCTGTCTGTTATGTTCCCTGCCGCGGTGATAACAGTAGGTTGCGGCGGCGGGGGTGGGCCGGATTAAAAGGTCCGCCGGGCCGTATACGGCCCGCGGGCCGTAGTTTGCCCAGGTCTGCTCTAGAGGACTGGGCTCTGAAGTTCCAGCACTCGCTATTGCAGCTAAAAGGCCTGGTCAGAGTCTTTTACAAGGCCCAGGGAAGAGGTATCCTTTAAATAGGAATCTATACCCCTGAAGGTTGGCACACATAGCCCGCGGAGATGGGTGAAGATTGGGGTAACCCTGCAGCGGGGATAAGGTAAGGGAGGAGGAGCCCAAGTGTATCTTAGGACCTTTTCCAAAAGAATTCAGAGAGGTGTCTTCTCAGTTTTGGCCACCAGAGAGAGTAAAGTGCTAACTTACTCACCTCAAGCCATAGACGTCCTCCCATCGCCTGTAAATTTCCAAAGAAGGGGTTAAAAAGCCCCAAAGAGGGCACATGGAGATCCCTCATGCCCCAGGACCAGAAATAGCGGGAGCGCGCATGGGAGCACGTACGTAACGCTGAGATTTTAAAAATGACAAGAGCAGAAGAAGCAAGAAAGCCAGCACCTACAGCAGCTTTCTCTCAGGACACAGCAGCTCGGGGACACGCAAGCTAAGGTGGTTGGTGGGCACTGCCAAGGAGAGACACCTACTCTTTGCATGAACCTGTGTGTTTTAAGTTGCATACGGTTATGTAGATTGCTAAACTGAGCACAGTAGTATATGCATATTGGTACCTCGGCTTGTTGCTTTGAGAATGTCTTTCCTTAAGAAAGGTTCAGGGACTAGAAATAAGAAAACAGCACCGCCGGAGACAGGGGGTTCTTCCCGCGCCTGTTTGGTACCATCCTCCCCTGTAAGCCTTGATTTGCCTTTACAGGAGGACCCTTTGCCACTTTCAGGAGTCTCTCCAGTGGCACCTGGGCCTGCATATGTCACTGAAGACACTTTTTAGGCAGCCATGGAGAAATTAGAGGAAAAGATTCCGACTTTAGTCGCCAAGTCCTCTTAAAGGGACAAAAAGCGAAGCAGATGTCATGCGTCGGCTATAGATCTGCTGTCAGAAAGATCTGAAGAGGAGGGGGAGGAGGATGAGGCTATATCTGCAGAAGACAGGGATGAGGAGTCGGACGGCTCAGGGGTATCAGAGGAGCCTTTTTCTGCCTCTCAGATGCTGAAATCGCAGGTGCAGTGTAATGCGGAAGCAGTACGCACTGCATTCAGACTACCCCCTTCGGACTTATCGGAATCACCTGTCTCCTCGCTAGGTTCACTAAAATCTCTGCAGAGTTCAGGCTCTTTTCCAGTTCATCGGCTGTTAAAGAAGCTAATTTACGCAGACTGGTCACACCCAGACAAGCGCTTCTCCCCTTCAAAGAAATTCTTTATCCAATGGAAGAAGAATTTACCAAGAAGTGGAGTTTACCTGCCGTAGACGCAGCCATATCTTGTGTAAACAAGAACCTGACTTTTCCAGTGGATGACGTACAGGTGTTTAAAGATCCTTCAGAAAAAAGGTTGGAATCCTTATTAAAATCCTCCTTCCTGTTGGCAGGTGCAGTTGCACAACCTGCTGTAGCCGCAGTGGGTATGTGTCAGGTCCCCAAGGACCAGGTAAAGGAAGGACTTAAGGAGTTGTCTCGAGAACAGGCCAGGTTATGGGAAAATTTTCCCAAGGCCTTGTGATTTACAATAGATGCTATGAGAGATAAGATCCAGCAAGCATCTCGTCTGGCACTCCAGTTGGTGCATATGCGCAGAGTCCTTTGGTTAAAACATTGGTCTGCGGAAGTACCATGCAAGAAGCTTCTAGCAAGTTTCCCCTTTCATGGTGAACGCCTTTTTCGGGGAAGACTTGGAGAAATATATCCAAAAGATTTCCAGAGGGAAGTCTACTCTGTTACCAGAGAAGAAGAAAAACAAGCGACCTTGTTTTAAACGTTCCCTGTCCCTGGCCCCTGGTAAAGCTATCTCAAGCCAGTGGCGATGGCATTTCCAGCCAGCCACAAAAGCCAAGGAAGAGCAGCCTCAGAGAGGCAAGAAATAGTGGGGTTCTAAGGCTAACAAGCAGAACCCCAAAACCTATGCATGAAGAGGCGCCCGGCTCGGCCGAGTGGGGGGATGGATGTCAGTTTTCAGCAGTATGGCAGACAGAGATCCAGGACAGATGGGTGAAATTCACAGGGTACAAACTGGAGTTCTGAGAGATCCCATCTTCTCAGTTCCGAAGTTCAGGCCTCTCCAAAGATCCTCTAAAAAGAGCACTTCTTCAAGGGATTGGATCACTTGCTGTCCCAAGGGGTGATCACAGAAGTACCCTTAAGAGAGCAAGGTTCAGGTTTTTATTCAAACCTCTTTGTGATCCCAAAACCAAAACGGAGACGTCAGACCCATCCTGGATCCGAGATCGCTAAATCAGTTCCTAAACATTCGCCATTTCCGAATTGAACAATTTGTTCAGTAGTCCCCACCCTACTAGGTGGAGAATTCATGGCATCATTAGACATCAAGGATGCCTATTTACATGTACCTAACCATCACGATTCTTAAGGTTTGCGGTAGAGCATCGACACTTCCAATTTGTAGCTCTGCCCTTCGGGGTAGCCACCGCCCCCGAATATTTACAAATATTTACAAACGTACTGGCCCCTCTGTTAGCAAATCACAGAGCACAGGGCATAGTGATAACAGCCTATCTGGACGATTTACTCGTGATAGATCAAATCATGGTGTATCCACTACAATAGGATACCTGGAGAAGTTAGGATGGATAAGATGGATAATAAACCTACAAAAATCCTCGCTACTAGCCCAAAGAAGGGTAGAGTATCTGGGCATGATCATAGATACAGCCCAAAGCCTCTCACTACCAGAGTCAAAGATCAAATCACTAATGGATCTGATCCACAAGGTGAAGGCAAAAAAAAAAAAAAAAAACAACATCGATTCGCCTTTGCATGAGGCTATTGGGGAAGATGGTAGCCTCTTTCGAGGCTGTCCCTTATGCCCAGTTTCATTCGAGACTGCTTCAAGGTGATATTTTAGTGGCCTGGAACAGGAAGATCCAAGCTCTGGATTTACCCATGCACCTGTCTTCACAGGTGTGCCAGCACTTCAGTTGGTGGTTAAGGACCAAGAACTTACAGAAAGGAAAAACTTTTTGCCCAATCACCTGGAAGGTGGTGTCAACAGATGCCAGCCTAAAAGGCTGGGGAGCTGTACTGGAGGAGGCTTCAGCCCAGGGAATCTGGACCAAAGCCGAGAGAGACCTACCCATCAACTTACTGGAGTTACAGGCAGTATATTTGGCCCTCAGAACTTGGACAAGCAGGTTACAGGGCCACCCGGTTCGAATTCAGTCCAACAATGCTACAGCAGTGGCTGACATCAATCACCAAGGAGGCACCCACAGCCAGGGCGCCCAGAAGGAAGTAGGTCGGATCTTGAGATGGGCAGAAGAACATATTCCTTGCCTTTCTTCAATTTTCATTCCAGGGGTAGAGAACTAGCTTCCAGGTTCAACAGGAATTTGGACAATTTTGTATCCAGAACAAAAGATCCCCTGGCTTACGGATCGGATGCACTGGTAGTGCCGTGGAATCAGTTTTCACCGATTTATGCCTTTCCACCAATCCCCCTTCTACAAAGACTGATTTGCAGGATCAAGAGGGAAGGAATTCCGTTAATCTTAGTGGCCCCAGATTGGCCCAGAAGACCCTGGTACGCCAAGATCATAAAGATGGCAGTAGGAACACCGTGGAAGCTTCCGCTTCGTCACGATCTATTGTCACAAGGTCCAGTGTTCCACCCTTTCTTACAAAAGTTAAATTTGACGGTTTGGCTGCTGAGACCAACATTCTAAAAGAAGAGAGTGCTCTCAGGCTCAGTACTTTCTACGATTATTAATGCCAGAAAGACAGCTTCCAGACAGATCTACTACAGAATATGGAAGTCATATGTTTCATGGTGTGAAACTAACAAATGGAATCCTCAGAGATACGACATTAGTAGGATTCTTGCTTTTTGCCATCTATGAGTGGATATGAAACTTTGCCCTTAGTACTATTAAGGGTCAAATATCAGCTCTAATCACTCTTCTTTCAAAAGACCCCTGGCATCTCATTCCCTAGTGAGGGCTTTCATTCAGGGGGTACTACGGATTAATCCGCCAGTCAAGTCTCCCTTGTGCCCATGGGACCTGAATTTAGTACTCAGTGTAGCAGAGGCAACCCTTTGAACCTATTCGCCACATTCCGCTGATTCTTTTAAGCAGGAAATTGGCGTTTCTGATTGCTATCTCTTCGGCTAGAAGAGTACCCGAATTAGCAGCTCTTTCTTGTAAAGAGCCTTATCTAGTTTGTCATAAAGACAACATGGTACTACAACCCCAACCTGCCTTTTTACCTAAGGTGGTGTCGGCTTTTCATTTAAATCAGGACATTGTCCTACCTTTTTTTTTTCCGAATCCGCAGACAGCATGGGAAAGGTTGTTACACTCTCTAGATCTTGTGAGAGCTGTAAAGGTGTATCTGCAGGCGACCGCTCAGATACGCAAAAAATATATATTTTTTATTTTGCCAGATGGTCCCAAGAAGAGACAAGCGGCGTCAGGATCCACTATCTCCAGGTAGATTTGACAGACTATTTTTCAAGCCTATGATTTAAAGAAGAAGGCTCCTCCTTTTTCTGTTAAGGCACACTCAACCAGGGCGATAAGTGCTTCATGGGCAGTGCACCACCAGGCTTCGGTGACTCAGATCTGTAAGGCTGCAACTTGGTCTTCAGTTCACACATTCTCAAAATGTTATCAGATAGATGTGAGGGCATGTGAGGAAGCCGCTTTTGGGTGAAGTGTACTGCAGGCAGCAGTATAGAGATTCTAGTCCCTGGCGGTTTGCTTGATCTGTGTCTCCCCCCCTTTATATAGAGCATTGCTCTGGGACATCCCATTATGTAATGATTAATGGCTCTGTGTCCGGTGTTGTACGATAAAGAAAACAGGATTTTTATAACAGCTTACCTGTAAAACCCTTTTCTTGGAGTACACCACAGGACACAGAGATCCCCCCTTCTTAGAGGGAACCTTATTGCTTTGCTACAAAACTGAGATACTCCCCTAAAGGGACGGGCTATATGGAGGAAAACTGTGTCTGATTGGTTGTGCCAGTGTCCATACAAACCCATTATGTAATGATTAATGGCTCTGTGTCCCGTGGTGTACTCCAAGAAAAGGATTTTACAGGTTATGAAAATCCTGTTATCAGAAGAGGTGTCCACGAGCCAAGGACCACTTGCGGAGAGCTTCAGAAAGACCAGGTACAATTGTTTCAAAGAAAACAATAAGTATTGCAATCAATGGCCATGGCCTGTATGCACACTCACCACTCAAAACCTCATTGCTGAAGAAAAAGCACTTTGAAGCTTGTTTAACCACTTGCTTACTGGGCACATAAACTCCCTTCGTTCCCAGGCGAAATTGCAGCTTTCGGCACTGCGTCGCTTTAACTGACATTTGCGCGGTTGTGCGACATGGCTCCCAAACAAAATTGACGTCCTTTTTTCCCCTCCAAAAAAATAAATAAAAATAAAATCGCAATAAGCGACTGGTTTGCCCAAAAGTTATAGCGCCTACAAAATGGGGAACAGAATTATGATTTTTTTTTCATTATTTTTTTTTTTACTAGTAATGGCGGCGATCTGCGATTTTTATTGGGACTGCGATATTGCGACGGACGTATAGGACACTTTTGACACAATTTTGGGACCATTCACATTTATACAGCGATCAGCGCTATAAAAATGCACTAATTACTGTATAAATGTGACTGGCAGGGAAGGGGTTAACACTAGGGGGTGAGGAAGGGGTTAAATGTGTAGCCTGGGTGTGTTCTGTGTGGGGGGAGGGGGGTGACTGGGGGAGGTGACCGATGCTGTGTCTCTATGTACAAGAGACACAGATCGGTCTCCTCTCTCCCTGACAGCACGTGGAGCTCTGTGTTTACACACAGAGTTCCGCGTCCCTGCTGTTACCGGCTGTGTCTCCGACGATCGCGTGTACCCGGCGGACATCGCGGCCGCCAGGTACACGCATCGGCTCCCCAGCGATGCGGCGGCACAGTGGTTACCTGCCACGCGCCCGCCAGTGGCGCGCGCGGGTAATGCTTTCAAATGACGTCCAAAGACGTCCACTTGGCACCTGAGAACCGCGCTGTTGACGTCTTTTGTCAATAGCGCGGGTCTCAAGTGGTTAAAATTTTGCTGCACAACATTTAGACAAGCCTGGGAAATACTGTGAGAATATAGTCTGTTCAGATGAGACCAAAATTGAACTCTTTGGATGCCACGTTTGGAGGTCAAATGGCACTACACATCACACTAAAAACACCATACCAACAGTGAAGGATAGAGGTGGGAACATCATGGTGTAGGGCTTCTTTCAGCAAATGGTACTGGCAAATAAGGATGAGCTCCGGTGTGTTCGCATAGAACACGTGCAGAGCCCGCCAGGAAGTGAGCACGGCGCTGTGCTAATCACAGCCAGGGAGACATTGTCCCGATGCTCGGCTGCAGGGATCGTGAAATGTCTCCCTGGCTGTTATTAGCGCAGCGCCGTGCACACTTCCTGGCGGGCTCTGCGAACACGCCGGAGCTCATCCTTGCTGGCAAACTTCCTATCTTTGAAGAAAGGATGAATGAAAAAATGTACCAAGACTTTCTATCCTGCCATCTACCAGGATGATGAAGACGAAATGAGGGTGGACATTTCAGTAACACAATGATCCCAAACACAAAGCCAAGGAAACTCTTAATTGGTTTCAAAGAAAGAGCCAATCACCTGACTTGAGTAGTAAAATCTATGGAAAGAACATGAGATCAGAGTTCATATTCGAAAATGACAGAGACATCCACGGGGGGTGACCAAATGGAGTAAGGAGTGTGAGTGCATGTCTACTCACTCCTTCCCTCCCTATGACTGCCATGGCCCATGCTGAGTTGATCCCCAGCTGGGGAAGCTAGACAGCAGCGTTGTAAGCTGTGCACCCTACGCCCTGCTTGCTCCCATTGATCTTTCGGGCTGCTCACAGATGAGGTGTGTGAGGTGTGCGGCTGGAAGAAAAAGCTACGGAACGCTACAGCTCCACACCTCCATTGAGTAACAGAGAAGTGGGGAGGACGGCAGCGCGGGATAGTGAGATGCGAGGCTGTGTGAGGGCAGACTGGAGCCGTAAAAGCACCCGACAAGCGGCCGATTGAGCTGTGGCTGCTGCTTAAGCCCTGTGGCTGTGAGGGGAGAGAAAGTTACAAGCCCTGTATCCTGGTCTGGAGGAGCCCCCCCTACAAATCGAAAGGTCACGTGAGTAAAGGACTGTGCTTGGAGCCTTGGGCTTTTTGAATCGGACGAACCCCTCTAACTGCTTGCATATTATATCAAACCATATGAGTGGATGATCAAGCAGACTGGGAAAGGAACAGCTGAAACAGCCCAAGACTGACTGGCCTGGATTGTTAGTTTGTAATAGACTGTAATACACTGCATATGCATTTCTGCTGAGGGTGAAGCCCACTGTGTATATTCCCCACTGAAGCACATTTGCTCAAACTGAGTTAACCCTGCACAGCTCCCTGTGTTTTTTTGGGGGGGATTTTTGTTCCCCCTTTTTTTTTTTTTTACTGTGTTTGAATGAAAATGGCAGTGATTAGCCTCTAGTGGTGATTCCTGTCCTCATCCTCTTTTTTTTTGCATGCTGGAGTATAACTTTAAGCGCTCTCTCTGGGGACTTTGCGATAACTGTAGACATTTGGCCTTTTTTTTTTCTCTTTCTGGGAAATCCCAGGGAGGGTTATAAACAAACCGAAAACGGTATCGCCTGAGATATTTGTACTCTGAGCCCAGTGGCTGGTCTTCTAGTAGTATTGCGGGTTAAAAAGTGCACAGAGACATAAGCTCAGAGGATAATTGTACCCCCTTCAACTAGAAAATCGCAGAGATGCAACAACTACACTCCGCGAAAGAGAAGAGCTTGCAGCATGCGGCAGCAGCGGCAAAACTGAAGCAATATGCCCATACCTCTGCTCTGCAGATGCCAACCAAAAAGGCGACACAGCTCAAAGCACAAGGAGGCTTGTCAGATAGAAAAAGCCAAGGGCAACCAATGATTACAGTATCGCAGGGCGCAACAGTGGCCCCAATAACAACAATAAAAATAGTAAGCAATAAAACCCCAGGGTTGATAGAACAAAGTACAGGTGCAATAGCCGAGCCATGTCTACCCCAAGAGAAAGAACCGACATTGAAAGATGTATTTCTAATTGTGAATGCATGCAAGGATTCACTAAAAGAACTTTGTGGCCAAATTAAAGACGTAAAGGAGGATTTGATATTGGTCCGGCAAGATCTACAAAAAACAGCAGATAGAACAACTGCCCTGGAGGGGAGGACAAGCCAATTGGAAGATGACGTGTACGCATTAATAAATGAGGTGAAAAACTTGAAACAAATGAGCAGATATGCATCAAAAAATGGATGAGTTGGAGAATAGACTCAGAAAGGATAACGTCAGACTGGTGGGGTTGCTTGAAAAGAGTGAGGGCCCTAACCCTATAGAATTTATGGAAAAATGGCTCATGGAACTTTTTGCAAGAGAGACAGACATTTTCAACAATGTTCTCAATTGAAACAGCACATAGAGTGCCCTTCAGGGCTCCACCAGCAGGGGGGGACCGCAATTCCTCAACTATAGGGACAAAGTGACATTGCAGCGGATAGCAAGAGAGGCGGGAAACATCACCTTTGGCACCAAGATATCACTATATTCTTAATTTTTCAGAGGCGTAGAGCAGAGTTTATACAGACTAAGCATATGCTACAAAAACATAAGCAGACATATGCCCTTCTCTATCCAGCGAGGCTACGGGTAGTGGCACTGGGAGGAACGCAGAATTTTGACACCCCGGCTGGGGTGGAGAGGTGGCTGGAAGAGAACAAGGATAAGCTGTAGTCATCTGAAGGGAATAGGGAGGAGGAAAGGAGATCGAGGGAAATCATAATATATTATGTTTTTTTAAACAAATTAAAAAATTAGGGGGGAGATAGATGTGCATATATGATGTATGGGGTTGGGAGGGAGTGAATATGAGGGAAAAGTGGTGTGGGATACGGTCACTAAAAAGCCCCTAGGGGGACACCAGGATAGGTGGATAAGGGGAAGGAGGGTGAGGGAGTGGGTATGCGACACAGGAATAAATTGTTTATTAACTTACCGTATTTTCCGGCGTATAAGACGACTTTCTGGATGCAAAAACATGCATCCAAAGTCGGGGGTCGTCTTATACGCCGGGTACGGTCTCAGGACTCACTTTTTTTCCCCAGCGCTGACAGTGTCCCATGCTCCGATCGCGATCGTGAAGGATTTCAAAGCCGCGCCTTCACTGCAGAGTGTTCTGTGATAGGAGGAAGAAAAATCTTCCCAGCAGCGCCTCTGTTCTTTGTTCCTCCTATCACAGATGCCTTCTCATCCTCGGGCGAGATGAGAAGACGTCCGTGATAGGCGGAAAACATAACAGAGGCGCTGCTGGGAAGATTTTTCTTCCTCCTATCACAGAACACTCTGCAGTAAAGGCGCGGCTTTGAAATCCTTCACGATCGCAGCATGGGAGACTGTCAGCGCTGGGAAAAAAAGTGAGTGTTATTGCAATGGGGGGGGCAACAAGTTCAGGCACAGTGGGGGCAAGTGATGGCAATGCGGGGGCATGTAATGGCAATGTGGGGGCATGTAATGGCACAATGGCAATGTGAGGGGCAAGTGATGGCAATGTGGGGGCATGTAATGGCACAGTGGCACAGTCTGGGCATGTAATGTAATGGCACAGTCTGGGCATGTAATGTAATGGCACAGTGAGTAATGTAATGGCACAGTGAGTAATGTAATGGCACAGTCTGGGCATGTAATGTAATGGCACAGTGAGTAATGTAATGGCACAGTCTGGGCATGTAATGTAATGGCACAGTGAGGAATGTAATGGCACAGTGAGATTTGAAAAAGCCTGTTCCTGTCAGCGGTTCTGGCTCCCCCTCAGCTTCCAGAAAGACAGTAAGAAGGGGGTAGTCTTATACAGTGAGTATATCCCAAAATCAAATTTTTTCCTGGAAAATTAGGGGGTCGTCTTATACGCCGGGTCGTCTTATACGCCGGAAAATACGGTAGGTAAAATATGGATCAAGTAAAAGTCTAAGAATTAAGGGCATAGCACTAAAGAATATTACAGAGAAACAGGGTAGGAGGTTGCAATATAATACACAGGGGGGCAGGGACTGGTATAGTAAAATGGAGCCTGAATTTCATATGAAAATTATTTTTGAATGTATATACACCCTTTGGGTTGCGGTGTTAAAAAATTATTGCAAAACCGGAGTATACACAGGGATTATAACATGAATTGAAGGATACAAGGGTAGAAGTTAGTTATGTATTATATATCAATTTATTTTTTAATTGGTACCCTTGTCTGTTTACGATATATCCCCTATTCCTGAATGCAATAGCTAAAAAAGCGGCAGTGTTTTCAATGTTGGAGAGATATGGGTTAGAGCTGGTCTGTCTGCAGGAAAAACACTTAAAGTATACAACCCAGCAATTACAGAGTAAAAAATATCCAATTCAGTATCATTCAGTATGCTCCTCATATTCTAAAGGAGTAAGTGTTATGGTGAGGGATGGGGTGATTTTGTGGTGATGGGGTGATTTCACACAAGTGGAAAGGGATGAATTAGAAATTCCAATAACGCTTGTAGAAATCCAGCAGGCAGTAGCTGATATGGCAAACCAAAAGTCGCCCGGCCCAAATGGGCTTCCGACGGAGGTATATAAATATTACTGCCTGAGTTTATAAAAGTATTAAATGGCGCGGCCATAGAGGGAAGACTCTGTGTCGATGCTGGAAGCAACTATTATACTTATACGAAAAGAGGGGAGGGGAAGGACCCCCTAGATCCTGCTGCATATAGACCAATCTCCCTCTTATGCTCCGACGCCAAGATATTAGCTAAGGTTTTGGCAGCTAGGCTTAATAGACTTATCTCAAAACTGATCCACCCAGATCAGACAGGATTCATAGCCAATAGATCTACCAGTATGAATATCAGAAGGACATTTTTAAACTTACAAACTCCGACGGAGAATGAGGGAACAAGAGCCGTGGTGTCACTTCAGGAGAATTCTAGAGATGGGACCGAAGGTATCAGTTTCACCCCCGCAGAAAGTCTTGCACCTGATGTTGATAAATAGAGCCTATCACACTCCCAAGCGTCTATTAAAGTATGGTAGAAAATTAGATGATAAATGTCCTAGATGTCAGGGGTCTGGAGACCTTATACACATGGTGTGGCGATGTCCAAAGTTGTTCCGGTACTGGGATGGAGTGCTTAATGCCGTGAGTGACACATTTGGAACATCAGTGGAGATGGAGGCCACACTATGCGTATTGGGATTTAGGAAGGAATGGGAGGAGCAGAAGAGTACCCCAGTGGCAATTCTGAGATGCTTGCTTCAAGACAGAAAATTAGATGGCAGGCGACAATGCCCCGGCAGTAAGGGATTGGATCAGGGTAATAAACGAGACGATCTGCAAAGAAAGAGCAGTTTATACAAAAAGAGGTAATCTTATGGAATTTGAGAAGATGTGGAGGCTGTGGCAGGAACAAATGGGGGCCCCCCTTTAGAGGGCAAAATGTATAGCAGGGCTGGAGAATAATTAAAATAGAATATTTGATTGGAAAGTCATAGATTTGCTAGTTTAGCGGTGTTATGATTATTTAGGTCGCTTGGTTAAATCATGGGAAAGGAGATAGTCGGGCGAGATAATTGTTCTATAAGGTCAATCGTAAGGAGACCAATTGAGTAGCAAGAGTTGGGGAGGAATAGAGGGGTGGGAGTAACGGGCAATGTTCTGTTTACAATATGGGAATTAGGTAGAACAAATGGGATATAGGTTCTTTGGGCCGGTTGTCTCCTTTCCCTTAGATGGTTTTTTAGTATACCACTCAATGTGTCCTTACTGTTTGTATATTTATTAATTCTATGATGTAGAAAACGATCAATTCATTTTCCTTATTTTTAATGACTTGTTAATATTGGAAAGAAAAATGAATAAAGTTCAGAATTCATAGAAGAGGCCCATGGAACCTTCAAGATTTAAAGACTGTTTGTGTGGAAGAATGGGCCAAAACCACAATTGAGCAATGCATGCGACTAGTTTCTCCATACAAGAGTCGTTGTAAAGCTGTCATTACCAACAAAGGATTTTGTACAAAGTATTAACTACATTTCAGTTAGTGTGTTCAATACTTTTTCCCTGTGTCATTCCACATAACTTAATTTCTGAACTTATTTGTTTTGTTGTCTTTCTATGTATGGATTGCATGGGTTGTTACCGACATGTGGTTAAAATGTAATGTCAATAGCACCATATAGACATACACTATACAAAAGTATTGGGACACCTGCCTTTACACACACACACACACACTTTAATTGCAACCCAGTTTTAGTCTACATGGTTCAATATCGAGTTGGCCCACCCTTTACAACTATAACAGATTCAACTCTTCTGGGAAGGCTGTCCACAAGGTTTAGGAGTGTGTATGGGAATGTTCGACCATTGTTCCAGAAGCACATTTGTGAAGTCAGGCACTGATGTGAACGAGAAGGCCTGGCTCGCCATCTCCGCTTTAATTCATCTCAAAGGTGTTTTATCGGAATGAGGTCAGGACTCTGTGCAGGCCAGTCAAATCCCCCCCTCCCCCCAAACTCACTCATCCATGTCTTTATGGACCTAGATTGTGCACTGGTCAAAAACATTTGGTGGAGGAGGGATTATGGTGTGGGGTTGGGTGTGGCCCCTTAGCTCCAGTGAACTCTTAAGGCATCAGTATACCAAGACATCTTGGACAATTCCATGCTCCTAACCAGACACGGATGAGGGAGTTTGGGAACAATTTGTATGCGAGAGCTGCAGGAATTGTTTAGTGTTTAAATTGTGCTGCTTTTGGAGGATCTAGGCGGTCTCCTAGCTCAGTGGTCATCAACCCTGTCCTCAGGACCCACTAAAAGGACAGGTTTGCAAGATAACTGAAATACATCACAGGTGATATAATTTGCTGCTCAGTGATTGCAGTATTCTAGTCTGCATCTTCCCAAGGCAATACATAAAACCTGGCCTGTTAGTGGGCCCTGAGAACAGGGTTGATGACCACTGTCCTAGCTGATCTTTTTAACCGCTCTCCTACTTGCGCTTGAGTCAACACAAGCAGACAAGGAAAATGCTGCCACTGTCTGCTGCTGCTCTCTCACCATCCATTCAGAGGCTGGATATTAATTGACTGTAGCAGAAAAAAGTGAGGTCGCCAACCTAACTGCCGTCTGGCTAAAATCCGTAGACCAAAGACTGGATGGACAGAATTACAAAACCTTTAGCAGATATAACAGCCCCCATGTATGTAGTTCAACAGTGCGTTTAGCCATTTGTAGTTCAGCGGTGTTTTTAGCCATTTGAGAAAATGGCTTTAATCAAAAAGTAAAAAATATAACATACTGTCTTTTTTTCCAGTTCAATTCTAAAAGATTTTAGTTGTTCTTCTGTTTGCTCCCAGGGGGATATTTTCTGCAACATTTGTTCTAGTTGATATCTCAGAGTTTTATTCTCCCTAAAATGAGGAATAAACACAACATTTAAAAATCTTGACACCATGATGACTTCATCTATTCCATTTGCTTGAATGGAAATATCATTTACTTTTTCTTTAATCTTACCTGTAAGAGCAAAGTATGCAGAAGAACAGGAGAAGTATTCAGGAACATTGGGTTATGCTGATGCTTTAGGATATTGGACTCTGGCAAAGTAAAGCTATAAAGGACAGCCAAGTATAACCCCTACCACTCTCAGCATGCACTTTTGTAGCAAGTAATGTTAAGAGTGGACCTTAAGAATAGAGGGGTGGGGGACCAGAGTCCCATAACGTATGCCAAAAAATGGATATTACAGGTAAGACAAAATTCATAGTTTCTTAATCATACATTACAGGGCAAGTATTCAGGAACATCGAGAGATCCAAAAGCAGTCCAACTATGGGGAGGCAACAGAGTCACCTCAAGAATTTTAAAACCGATGCTGGCATCAGCCTGGTAAAACTAAACAAACGTGTGATGAGCAGTCAAATCCACATATTGAAAGGAGAAGCAGATTGTCTTAGGACCATAAGCAATGACAAACGGTTATTCCTAAAGTTGGGGTGTCTTAACTACTTCCCCACCGGGCCAATTCTGGCATTCCTCTCCTACATGTAAAAATATTTTTTGCTAGAAAATTACTCAGAACCCCCAAACATTACATAATTTTTTTTAGCAGAGACCCTAGGGAAAATGGCAGTTATTGCCATTTTTCATGCAATATGGTATTTGCGCAACAATTTTTCAAACGCAATTTTTTTGGAAAACAAAAAACACTTTCATGAATTAAAAAAATAAAACCTAAAACACAATAAATTTACCCCATTTTTTTGGAATAATGTGAAAGATGATATTACGTAGAGTAAAAGGATACCCAACATTTCACGCTTTAAAATTGCGTACAGTCATGGAATGGCGCAAAACTTCAGTACTTAAAAATCTCCATAGGCTATGCTTTAAAAATGTTTGCAGGTTACCAATTTAGAGTTACAGAGGTATAATTATTGCTCTTGCTCCAACGTTCGTGGCAATACCTCACGTGTAGTTTGAACGCAGTTTACATATGCGGGTGTGACCTACGTATTAATTTTTATTTATTTTTTAAATCACTTTTATTCCCAATACAAGGAATGTAAACATTCCTTAGAATAGGAAATGGGCATGACAGATCCTCTTTACAGAGAGGTCTGGGGTATACAAGGCCCCACATATCTCCTCTATGTTAAAAAGCCTGGAAAAAACCAAACTGCCGTGTTTACATTTTTTGCCTCCGAGGCTCATCTGGTCCATGGCCAGCTCTATGGTAAACCGCCAACATACAGATTCATTCTCCAGCTCCCCGATCGCACTAGTAGTTTTTTTTTTTTACACCATCAAGACCTTCTGACGATACCACGGCTTACCTCCTTACCTCTCTGACAGTAAAGGAGCCTCTACAAAGTTAAAAGGTTAAAACGCTTGTCTTTCAGGTTTAATGAATAGTCACGTGTCGAAGGGTGCATGCATGGAGCTGAGTGGAGCGGTAATGCCTGCTTAGAGCTCCATATCCAGCAGAACGAACAAGCCTAATAAACAGCAAAGGTAATATACCTACCCGCAGTCATACAGTGCTATTGAGTTGCCACAGCTCCCTACCTTATTAGAGGGACATTCCCGGGCATTGTCAGTCACATATGAAGCCGAAAAACGCCAAACAGTAGCCACCTCACACTAACAGTATGGCGCTGAGGCCATCATTCTCTGAGGTGACAGGCAGGGATAAGATACAACCGTCGTCCTCTGTTGCATCATTCAGTGATGAAAAATCATTAAAAGGCATACAGTCAGTCTAAAACCCTCACAGGAAAAAAATGTTGTAGTAATGGAGGATGTTGAATTTATTTCACATGAGGAAATGTCATCCCCTGAAACAATGAAACAAATAGAACCGTTTCACAAATCATTACAAACTACCTCAGACCATATTGCTACAAGTCTCACTAAGAAAACTAGGGAATTGGGCCAGCGAATGTCTGCACTTGAAGATGATGTGGAAAATTATACATCAAATTTCTCCGCAGATATTGATAGTCTTAAAGAGGAAAATATGGTCCTACAATCCAGATTGGAAGACTATTAAATTGGGCCAGATGCTCTAATTTACGCATTGGAGGAATTCCCGAATCTGTAACGGACTTGCAGGCCACAATGATGGCTCTTTTTCAGGAACTGCAACCAGCTATAGCGGTAGAACATCTTGAGATGAACAGGTTCATAGAGCCAACACCTAAAAAAAAAACAGATGGTCCGCCCCGCGATATTAATTACAAAGTTCCATTTCAACTGTACTAAGGAACAATTGCTAGATGCAGCAAGAAATAAAAAATCTTTACATTTCCAATGGCACAATTACCAATTTTTTGCAGAACTCTCACAACTATCCATCCAATATAAAAGACGAGCGTTGAAGCCACTTCAAATATTGCAACGCAACTCAAAAAGCTACAAATACAAGTGACGTACCACTAAAGACCTGCAAACTACCTTGCAGAATCTAGGATTGATAAATACAACCAAAGATCCTGACGACACACGTCCAAGATTGACGTTGCCTTCTGGCAATTCTTCCTGTTCATCAAGGAAAGATTAACACCATAGCCCACACAAAAGAAGTCACATACAATCTCCTGATCCGGATCCGACTGATTCTATGGATTGAAAATGATCTTTCACCGAGACTCCCCTTTTCTGTGAGACCGATAGAACAAATTGGTCCAGTCACATTCTAACAATTCCTTTATGGTTCTATCTCTAACATTTCATACTTGTCTATGCTAAGGAGACTCTTCCTTCACTTTCTCGTATAAAAACGATTCTAGCCAGCTACCATTGGAAACCTAATGTACTTATTAATATTGATATTGTTAATAATCATCATTTTACTGTTAAGTTTAGTTATATTATACGCTTTAATAACTTTAGTAATAGAGGATATAAAAAAACTAGTTGTTCTCATCTCATAAGGCTAGCTCATGCAAATATTTGACTCCTAACTGGTATTTGTTGTTTTGTAAATCCCCAAATCATTTCTATATGCTTGGGTATTCTCTTTGATTTTAATTCTGCTTATTGATTGTAATAATATAATTTATATGCAAGAGTGGTGAGTGTCTGCGCTGTGATTAAACTAATGGAGGATGAGCGGACAACAGTGGTGGTGAAGGGAAGGGGGTGTTGTAATTGGGAAAATAAAGCGTGTTAAAATACAACAGAGAATAACCTAACAAGTGGATAACCCAAAAATTGGATCAATCTGGTCCGAACTGGACTGAGTGATAAGACACAAAATCAAGCAATGAATGTGTGGAGTGTGTGATATATTTGATATACTCCAAACAACTATGGAATAAACCGTGATGAGTGGAAGCTCAATACAGTGAGAAAAGTGCAAACGCAATAAAGTGCAAAAGTGACTAAAAAGGACGATGGGTTGGATACCAAAGTCCAATGGTTAGGAGAGTGCAACCCAATACAATCCACGGGTCATGCAACCCACACCATTAGGTGAAATAAGGGCTTACCTCCTCGTTATCACTCACATATGAAATGGCTTGCTAGTACTTCAGCCTCTTGTTGGTTAAATATCCTCTTGTCAGATCACAGTATTTTCACCATACATATAGAGGAAAGAAATGTATATATATTGTAGCAAGGGCCTCCTGCCACTCAAAGAAAAGGGGGGAAGGATTTCTCAAAGATGCAATGGGTAAGTATACACTTACACAACTCACACTATGTGTAAAGGTAAGGTGCCTGTCTCCACGAGCGCCGAGCTCGTATCCTGATCTTCTCACTGTCAGCACTCAGCTCCTCGGATGTCCATGTAAGCGGCCGCTCATATCCGAGTAAGGGAGCAGAGAGGGGAGAGGAGAAGGAAGGGAGGAGGGGCGTATCGCGTGGACAGTGCAGTAAAACTTTTAATGAACCAGTAAAAGAAAAATAAAAAACTCACATTGAGCGGTATCAAAACGGTCGCATCTCCTACGAGCTCCGCGCTCGTCTGCCGTCCGTTAGGTGTTGCTCCCAATCAATGCTCTAGTGTCCCGACGCGTGTTCGTCACATCACGTGACTTCATCAGGTTCCCCTGATGAAGTCACGTGATGTGACGAACACGCGTCGGGACACTAGAGCATTGATTGGGAGCAACACACAACGGACGGCAGACGAGCGCCGAGCTCGTAGGAGATGCGACCGTTTTGATACCGCTCAATGTGAGTTTTTTATTTTTCTTTTACTGGTTCATTAAAAGTTTTACTGCACTGTCCACGCGATACGCCCCTCCTCCCTTCCTTCTCCTCTCCCCTCTCTGCTCCCTTACTCGGATATGAGCGGCCGCTTACATGGACATCCGAGGAGCTGAGTGCTGACAGTGAGAAGATCAGGATACGAGCTCGGCGCTCGTGGAGACAGGCACCTTACCTTTACACATAGTGTGAGTTGTGCAAGTGTATACTTACCCATTGCATCTTTGAGAAATCCTTCCCCCCTTTTCTTTGAGTGGCAGGAGGCCCTTGCTACAATATATATACATTTCTTTCCTCTATATGTATGGTGAAAATACTGTGATCTGACAAGAGGATATTTAACCAACAAGAGGCTGAAGAACTAGCAAGCCATTTCATATGTGAGTGATAACGAGGAGGTAAGCCCTTATTTCACCTAATGGTGTGGGTTGCATGACCCGTGGATTGTATTGGGTTGCACTCTCCTAACCATTGGACTTTGGTATCCAACCCATCGTCCTTTTTAGTCACTTTTGCACTTTATTGCGTTTGCACTTTTCTCACTGTATTGAGCTTCCACTCATCACGGTTTATTCCATAGTTGTTTGGAGTATATCAAATATATCACACACTCCACACATTCATTGCTTGATTTTGTGTCTTATCACTCAGTCCAGTTCGGACCAGATTGATCCAATTTTTGGGTTATCCACTTGTTAGGTTATTCTCTGTTGTATTTTAACACGCTTTATTTTCCCAATTACAACACCCCCTTCCCTTCACCACCACTGTTGTCCGCTCATCCTCCATTAGTTTAATCACAGCGCAGACACTCACCACTCTTGCATTCCTTCTTTGTCCTTCATTGGAAAGGCTTCCTTTTTGTTTGCTGCAGTGCCCACCCCTAATTTTACACCCCCTTCCCTGGCCACTTTGTTGTCCTCATATCTATCCATCACAGCGCAGGAGTACCACCCAGTTTAATATAATTTATATGGTTGGCTCTCCATGTTCTGTAGGGATGTTCTTTGCACCTCCTCTTGCCACCCTCAACTACTAATTGCTTCAGCGGACAGCTGACTGTGGCTCATGTATCCTTGGAAGAGATTTTTCTCCCCTCAACAGATAAATTCATAACCTATCTACCCGTATTTGTCGGTGTATAAGGCGACCGGGTGTAAAAGACGACCCCCTAATTTTACATTTTAAGATGTTCTGCCTGTACTCACCATATAAGACGACCCCCCTTCCGACGCTTCATATTTCTTCCTTCTGGAGTCATTTTCTTCTTCATTCTTGCTGGAGATGGAGCCATATTCTTCTTCCTTCTTGATAGAGTTGGAGCCAATCACGGCGAGCAATGTATTCTATTAATGAATACAAAGCCTGCTTGTATTGGCAGAGGCTGTAACATCATCAGCCACGCCTCTCTGACTCTCAAAGCCTATCCGAGCAGGCTACTGTATGTAGCCTGCTCGGATTGGCAGAGGTTGTTACTCCAATCCGAGCAGGCTCTGTGTTCATTTGAATACATCGCTCACCGGGATTGGCTAATCGGTATATACTGTATGTAGCCGAAGCTACATACAGTATTACTGCACATCCAGCACGCATCCGAGCAGCTGACCCAGTGTATAAGACGATCCCTGCTTTTTGGCCAGTTTTTTAAGTGTAAAAGTTAGTCTTATACGCCAGCATATACAGTATGTTTTGCTTTATATTCATGATATTCACCAACCACATTTTCTTTTTGAGCTTTTTCTCTTATATTCCGGAAGCAAACCCTCTTATATAGTACTTGATTATGTATTATCATATCCAATTATCCTTTAATACCATGGCTCCATTGAACATACTATCCTAAAAATGTTCAGGGATTTAACACCCCCACAAAAACGTACTAAAGGCTTCCGCACCTTTGCCTCCAAGAAAGCACATAAATGTCTCCAAGAAACCCATTTTGCCACCCCCAAATTCTTCAGTAAAACTTACTTGCAAGTATTCATGGCCTCGGCTTCTACAAAACAGCGTGGAGGGCATTCCACCGTAATACCCCATTTTCGCTATTAAAAGAAATTAAAGATCCAGAAGGCCGATATCTGATCCTTAAAGCGAATGTCCCCTTAAAAAAAAATATATTCAAAGCCAGCAGCTACAAATACTGCAGCTGCTGACTTTTAATATCAGCACACTTACCTGTCCTGGAGTCCAGCGCCGTCCGCAGCAGAGGACGAGCGATCGCTCGTCACTCTGCTGCCTCCACCGCCATCCTCGGTGAGGGAACCAGGAAGTGAAGCGCTCCAGCTTCACTGCCTGGTTCCCTACGGCGCATGCACGAGTCGCGCTGCGCCGTGCTGACTGGCTCCCGCTGTGTTCTGGGAGCCATGTGTTTCCCAGAACACAACGGGGGGCGCGGACGTCCTGCCCGCAGTCTACTCGCAGACTGTGTGGCCGGAAGTGGGTGCAAATACCTGTCTTTAGACAGGTATCTGCACCCCCCTCCCCCTGAAAGGTGTCAAATGTGACACCGGAGGGGGGGAGGGTTCTGACGAGCTGGAGTGAAGGTGGAGGGTGGAGCTCCGCTTTAAAGGGCATCAACTAGATAACGCTATCACCATTGTGCCATATTACCCCGCCAACAACCTAATTAGTTTCTCTCCCATTTACTATAAACAGTAGACTCATAAAAAATAAGTACTGTAATTTTATGTGGAGATTCTAATCAGACTATCTTTCCTTTTCTAGATAAATCACCAATACCACAGACCCAAAAAGGTCAGACAAACAATCTTTCTTAAAACTTATCGCAAAACATAACTTAGTAGATTCCTGGCGTGAGTTGAATCCAACCAAGAGACAATACACACATTTCTCGTACTTATTCTCAAGGATTGACCATATATTTTTTGTCCACAGGTATGGTGCCTGAAATCTTAAATTAAAAAATTGTTCCCATCCCTTGGTCTGACCATAGTGCAATCTATAATACTATAATTTCGAAAGCACGTGATCCAACGTGGTTACTTAAAGAGATTTTTTGCTCAAAAACCAAGTACATAAACATAATATTGAACTCGCACTTAAGGATTATCTAAAACATAATTCTACACCCAACGTCTCCGCCATCTACTTTATGGGAAGCACACAAACCTGTTCTTCGTGGCATATGTTTACGACAAGCCAATATATTCAATCGAGAACAAAAAGACCTTTGTCGCATTTTGGAAACAAAATTTCAATGCATGTTATATGGCGTTTCAACATAACTCTTCTCCATCATCCAGATTAAAAACTAGATAAAGACAAATTGGAATTCGACTTATTTCTCACCAAGTCAGCAGACAAACCATTAAAAGATCACAACATAACTTTTACATGAACACAAATAAACCTAATACACTTTTAGCCCAGGCACTAAAATCTTGTCATAAACCAACCAAACCTATTTTTCTTAAACTATCCATAGATGTATATATACTCCAACAATCCATTGAAAGTCTTACAAAAATGTTAATCAAAGTTACAAAATTTATATTCATCCGACAATGAGTAGGATCCTTCTAAAGCAAACAATTTTTTCTCGCACATTTCTCTTCCTGCATTATCACAAACGTAATTGGAAATGGAGGAATCCGTGTCTGTTGATGAGGTATCAGATGTTATTAAGAATTTGAAATTAAAGAAGATGCGTGGTCCAGATGGATTTTCTGCTTTGTTATAAAACATTTGTGGATACCTTATCACCGGTTTTGACAAATACTTTAAATTCGCTCTTGGAAGGTCATTCTTTTAGGAAGGAAACTTTGAATGCAATTATTTGCATGCTCTCCAAACCACATACGGATGACTGTTTGGTCAAATCACCGCCCCATTTCTAAATTTGGATCTAAAAATGTTCGCCAAAATTCTTGCCAATATATTAAAAAAATTATATATAATCTTATACATTTCGATCAAGTTGGTTTCATCCCTATTCGACAAGCAAGTGATAACATCAGACGTGCAACCCTTTTGTCACATAGCGCTAAAATACGTTGTATTCCTATCCGTTTTCTCTCCCTAGACATTAACCACTTCACCCCCGGACCATATTGCTGGTCAAAGACCAGAGCACTTTTTGCGATTTGGCACTGCGTCGCTTTAACTGACAATTTTGCGGTCGTGCGATGTGGCTCCCAAACAAAATTGGCGTCCTTTTTTTCCCACAAATAGCTTTCTTTTGGTGGTATTTGATCACCTCTGCGGTTTTTAGTTTTTGCGCTATAAAAAAAAAATGAATATTTTTTACTTTTTGCTGTAATAAATATCCCAGTTTAGGCCGATACGTATTCTTCTACATATTTTTCGTAAAAAAAAAAAAAAAATATCGCAATAAGCGTTTATTGATTGGTTTGCGCAAAAGCTATAGCGTTTACAAAATAGGGGGTATTTTTGACATTTTTATTAATATTTTTTTTTACTAGTAATGGCAGCGATCAGCGATTTTTTTTTGGTACTGCGACATTATGGCGGCCAATTCGGACAATTGACACATTTTTGGGACCATTGACATTTTTATAGCTATCAGTGCTATAAAAATGCATTGGATTACTATAAAAATGCCACTGGCAGTGAAGGGGTTAACACTAGGGGGCGGGGAAGGGGTTAAGTATGTTTCCTAGGTGTGGACTCACTAGGGGAAATCACTGATCTTCTGTTCATACATTGTATGAACAGAGGATCAGCATTTCCCCCCTGACAGGACCGGGAGCTGTATGTTTACACACACAGCTCCCGGTCCCCGCTCTGTTACTAGCGATCGCGTGTGCCCGTCGGCGATCCAGTCCGCCGGGCACGCGCACGAGTCGGTGGCACGCGCGCGCCTCTAGTGGCCTGCGAGAGAGCCGACGTAGAGCTACGGGCTCTCGCACAGGGGAGCCGACCTGCCGCCGTAAAACGACGGCGGCAGGTCGGCAAGAAGTTAAGAAAGCATTTGACAAGGAATCATGGACTTCTATGCACTTCACCCATAATAAATGGGGCTTTGGCCCACATTTTTTGCAATGGTTAATATACAAAAGGGGTACATGTCAAGGATATCCACTTTTCCCACTATTTGCACCAATTATCCAACCTTTAGCACAAATAATAAGGATTGAATCAACAGTCACAGGTATTGCATTAGGTGGATGTCAAAACAAACTATGTTTATTCGCCGACGACATCCTCTTATTTTTGTCCTCGCCACAAGTTTCTGCCCCTAACCTTATGGTTGTATTACATATATTTACACCAATACATATATTTACACTAAATCTCCAAAAAAAATTAACTATCCAAAATTCATTACCTTTTAAATGGGTAGACCGTAGCCTTCCATATTTGGGTATTCAACTCACTGCCAGGCCCTCAGGATTTATTTGCTGCCGAATACCCAGCTTTATTGAAAAATACTACTAGTTTGCCATCCAAGTGGTCATCCTTATCAATTTCTTGGTACGGAAAAAATATATATAATAAAAATGTCCATACGCCCTGAATTTTTATATTTATTTAGAACCCTTCCGATTCATATTCCTGCCAACTTTCTTAGAATGATTAAACAAAAGTAATACAATTCGCTTGGGGAAAAATAAAACCTTGGTTTCCTAGGAAAACTTCAGTCCTTCATAAATTAATGGGTGGTTTGGGATTCAAAGATTTTTCAATGTATTAATAGGCAGCGCAAATTGGAGCAACTATCGAAATATCACTTGACTACAGAGATTCCTTTGTGGGTATTCATTGAAGCAATGGACAGCGATCCTCTCCCTACAAATAATAGCTTATGGTTACGACCTTTAGATTGTAACGCTTTAAAGAATCCAATTACTAAGCATTCCTGATCTATCTGGGACAGACATGATACCTTGCATGGTCTAAAATCTTCACAAAACCAGCTTCTTTCTTTTCAAAAAAACCCGGCCTTTTATCCAGCTTGGATATCTCCCAGAACCTTTAGGCCTCGTACAGACGAGGGGTTATCCGCTGGAAACGGTCCGCCGGACCGTTTCCAGCGGACATTCCTCCTCCGGATTTTGATCCGATGGCTTGTACACACCATCGGATCAAAATCCGCGCGGAAAACATCCGCGGCCACGTGTCGACGCGGCGACGTGCGCGACGCTGGAAGGTAAACACTTCCACGCATGTGTCGAGTCATTACGACGCATGCGAGGGATGGGAGCGGACGGACTGATCCGGTGAGTCTGTACAGACGACCGGATCAGTCCGCTGGACTGGATCCCAGCGGATAGATTTTGTAGCATGCTACAAAATTTTTATCTGCTGGGAATCCGTCGGCTGGATTTTTATCCGCCTAAAATTGTCCGCTCGGATCTATCCGCTGGAACTGATCCGCAGATCAATCCCAGCGGATAGATCCTCTCGTCTGTACGGGGCCTTAAAGCCTGGTCTAAGGCTGGCATTTCGTGTCTATATAATTTCAACAAACATCAATACGCCCTTTCCCAGAACTATGCAAGACTTTTGGGCTCCCCCAATCCGAATTATTCAGATATCTTTGAATCAAAATTTTTATGCTCCTCTCCTCATTACTAGTGATAAATTCTTTCAAATTGAGAAAGGGTATGTAAAGTTATCTAAAAGACCCACATGCTAAAAACATGCACATGCATTTCAATAATCTATTCACAATTGATTACTGAATCAAATACAATTTTACCAACATAGGTTGCCAAGTAGGAAAAAGATCTTGATGGCAAGATCAATCTTAAGATATGGTCTAATATCTGGTCTAATACTAAATCTTCTTCATCAAACATAATGGCAGTTGAGACATCATTTAAAGGTACTTACAACAATGGTACTTGGTTCCTGCCAGAATAGCCAAATTTGGATTGGACAATTCAGGCCTCTGTTTTCCCGGCTGTCCTGAACAAGGTAGATCATACATGCACATCTGGTGGACGTGTCCAATTGTGCACACATTTTGGGATTTTTTTTTTCCTAATAGCCTTTAAAAATATTTGACTGTTCTGTTTCACCAAACCCAATGTCAGCTCTCCTCAATTTAAAACCAGTCTCTCTTACACAGAAACAATTTAAGCCATTCCTTATGTTCCTGATAGCCGCAAAACGCATTGAAAACTCCTATTATGAACACTGCAGAAACCATTATACATGCGAAGAGGGACACTCTAGATAAAAGATAATATGAAGAAGCTTGACAACTAATGGAAACCATGGATCAAATATTACTTGCCAGACAACTTTGATAATTGAGTATGCGCATCATGGTGATGGACACCCTCTGATGGATTTTCAGTAAGAAAATGTATATACAAAATTTGCCTCCAGAACCCTGCTGTCTATCCTTCCCATTTGCCCTTATCGTCTCTTATTTTCTTTTCTCTTGTTCTTTTAAGAAGTACCATCTTTCTTAATTCATCCTATTTTTACATACAATATTTGTTATCAACAGATAATTTAACATAATTAAAGTTATGGTGAAGGTTTAATTACATTCAAAACATTAAATTGATCTATTTAGGTCTACTCCAGTTTATTAAGATTTCTAATTCTTTAACTGTAAACAACTTGTATACATAAGATAATCTAATATTTTACTACTACATGGAGTGTTTATTTTAACACTATGAAAGCTGAAGTCTATTCTAAATTTAACTCATTTCCTTTGGTTGTAAACATAGTGCAACACATTTACTTGTATTATCTGTAGTCGTTCCTCAAAACTGTGGGCCTCCAGTCCCTTTATTAGCTTTGTCGCCCTTCTCTGGACATCCTTTCTGAGGTCTGGTGCATAGAACTGGAAGGCATACTCAAGATGTGGCCAAACCAGAGTCTTGTAAAGTGGCAGAATTATCTTTTTTTTTTTTATGCATGCCAATATTCAGTCAGCTTGGCATTGCATGCCATTGCTGATCCGGTCATCTACTAAGACCTCCGTTTCATCCTGGATTCCCCCAATAGTTCTCCCCCTGAGCGAGCATTTGTATTTTTAGCTCCCAAATACATTACTTTTACGATTTTCAACATTAAACCACATTTAACATGTAGCGGTCTACCCCATTATTATATATTATTTAAATTACCATCCTAGGTTAAAATTGCAACATATAATAACATTTACAACTTAAAGAGGAAGCAAACCCTGGTGGGTTTTTCTTACTTTCTTCTTCCCTGCACAGTAAAGGCATACTGTACTAGTAAGCATCGCATACTAGCACATTATGTGACACCAACCTGCAAATAAAGCCTGTGTTCTCCCCGCTGCAGGCCGCATCCATCTTTGCTCGTCATCTTTCCAGGGCCGTGGACTCCGACTGTCCGGAGCCGCATGATATCACTCCTGCGTGCATGTAGCCAGTTATAGCACAGGCAGCCGTTCCTTCAGAGCGCATGCACAATGCTCGGACTGAGGCCTGCGTGTGACGTTATGACGTCACGTCCGGGCCAGTGGAAGTAAACAATCCTGGGGACTCGGCTGGAAAGCCTGGGGATTATTTTATTTTTTTATCTCAGGCTTTCCTGCCTGGAAGAGAGATGTGGAGTCTTATAGACATCTCTCCATAAAGAGGGCCCGTCATGCCCTATTCATATTGCAAGGGATGTTTACATTCCTTGTAATAGGAATAAAAATAAAACAATAAAAAAAATTAACTAACGCTCCCCCCCATCCCCGCATGCAGAAGCGAACGCATGTGAAGGTCACGTCCACATAAGTAAACGATGTTCAAACCACACGTGAGGTATCACGTGAGGTATCACCATGAACGTTAGAGCGATAGCAATAATTCTAGCCCAAGATCACCTCTCTAACTCTAAACAGGTAACCTGTAAAAAAAAGTTAAAGTGTCGCCTATGGAGATTATTAGTACCCAAGTTTGGCGTCATTCCACAAGTGTGACATGTGAGGTATCTATTTACTCGGCGTAACATCTGTGACATTATTCAAAAAAAAATTGGGCTAACTTTACTGTTTTGGTTTCTTTTTCATTTGTGAAAGTGTTATTTCCCCAGAAAAATTGCATTAAAAAAATTGCTGCGCAAATACCTTGTGACATACAAAGTTGCAATGACCTCCATTTTATTCCCTAGGGTAAATGGGTCTCTGCTAAAAATATATATATATACAAAGTAGAACCTTGGTTTACGAGCGTTTTGAAAGACGAGCAACTTTTTGCTTTGGTTTGCGAGTACCGTCTTGATATACGAGCGTTTTTTTTTTTCCTTTTTTTTTTTTATGTTAAAAATAAGAATTACACTCACATTTGAAGGATTCCGCTGGCCATCCATGCAAAACCACTGTGTATATGACCAGTTAAGCCACACAGTACAGTATAGCTTTGTGCACTGTATGTGGCCAGAGGATGACCCACAGCACTTCTTGGAGAAACTCAGACACTCCCAGCAGAGGCAGGCTTACCCGAAAGTGATGTCAACAGTTCAGAGTTCTCCAGGAAGTGCTGTGAGCTGATGCTGTGCAAACAGACAGCATTACTGTGTACTGTACACCAGCTCTACTAAATACATTAAAACTATAAGCACCAACCCCTCTGGCCAGCTTCTCTGCATACAGTACAGTATACAAAGCAGATGAGCACCAGACTTAACACTGTGCACATTATTTTACTGTACTTTTGCAACAAGGAGCCACTGCAAGTCCAGTTATATTTGTTTTATGATTACAGTACATTTTTTACTGTATTTTGTTTTGCCGTAATAATTTTTATATGAACAAATGGTTGTGGAATGAATTATCTGTGTTTCCATTATTTCCTATGAGAACATTTGCTTTGATATAAAAGAGTGATTTGGTTTAAGAGCATGCTTCCGGAACGAATTATGCTCTTAAACCAAGATTCCACTAATTTTTGGGGGTACATAGTAAATTTTCTAGCAAAAAAAAAATATATAATTTACATGTAGGAAAGGAGTGCTGGAATTTGCGCAGTATGGAGGTGGTTAATCAGTTCCTAGGTGTAAATGTTTTCCCCTTCGTAAATGCTTGTAGCACTTGTACCTGTACTGCAGGTGTACATGCACTGAATATCAGTTATATGCTGGAACTTCAATGCAATAGTGGGAACTTCCAGATATGTGAAGGTGGCTTCAACTCTCTTCTAGAGCTCCTTAGGAGGCTAGGGTACACAGTCAGGGCAATTGCAAATTCCTTAAGTAAATTACTGCTTTGCCACATATCCCATGTACAGTACACCCACTGTATTTGTTCAGCAAGACCATCAGATCCTACGCCAATGAGTGGGGTTCCAAGCATCACGTTGCAAGGTAAAAATAGGATTTTTTATTATTAACGGCTCACCTGCAAAATCCTTTTCTTGGAATACACCACGGGACACAGAGCCTCTATTCATTGCACAGAAGGTTGTATGGTCACCAGAGGAGATTGGACACTGGCACAACCAATGAAGACAAGTTCCCCTCCATATAACCCCTCCCATAAAGGGAAGTACCTCAGTTTTTGCAGCAAAGCAGCAAGGTTCCCATAGAAGGGCGGGACCTGTGTCTCGTGGTGTACTCCAAGAAAAGGATTTTACAGGTAAGCGGTTATTAAAAATTCTATTTTCTTTATCGTACACCACAGGACACAGAGCCTCTATTCATTACATAGTGGGACGTCCCAGAGCAATGCTCAATGAAGGGTGGGTGGGAGGCACAGATCAAGCAGGCCGCTAGGGGACAAGAAGCCCTATACTGCTGCCTGCAACACGCTACGCCCAAAAGCGCAATCCTCATTTCCTTTAACATCTATTTGATAGAATTTGGTAAAACGTATGGACTGAAGACCAAGTCGCAGCTTTACAGGTCTCAGCTTTACAGGTCTGAGCCATGGAAGCCTGGTGATGCACTGCCCATGAAGCACTTATTGCCCTGGTAGAGTGTGCCTTAACAGAAAAAGGAGGAATCTTGTGCCTTAAACCATTACTTGTCGAATCCACCTAGAAATGGTGGATTTTGATGCCGCTTGGCCCTTCCTGGGACCATCTGGCAAAATAAACAAAACATCTGTTTTACGTATCTGAGCAATTGCCTGCAGATAAACTTTTACTGCTCTCACTACATCTAAAGAGTGCAATAACTTTTCCCCGCTGACCACGGTTCTGGAAAAAAGGAAAGAAAAACAAATGTATTGATTCAAATGAAACATCGACATCACCTTTGGTAAAAAGGTAGGATGGGGACGCAGTAAAATTTTGTCTGCGACAAATTAAATAAGGCTCTTTACAAGAAAGAGCTGCCAACTCTGATACTCTCCTAGCAGAAGAGATAGCAATCAAAAAGGCCAATTTCCTGCTCAAAAGAATCAAATTAATACGGCGGATAGGTTCAAAAGGTTGCTTTTGCAAGACTGACGAAAGCAGGTTCAAATCCCAGGGACATAAGGGAGACTTGACTGGCAGATTTATCCGTAGTAGTCCCTGAATGAAAGCCCGAACTAGGGAATGGGATGCCAGCGGTCTCTGAAAAAAGAGCGATAGAGCAGATATTTGACCCTTGATGGTACTCGGGGCCAATTTCACATTTACTCCTAACTGGCAGAAGGCGAGAATCCTACTTATAGCATACTTTTGAGGATTTCACCCTCAGGAAACATACGCCTTCCAGACTCTGTAGTAGATAAGTCTGGAGGCTGGCTTTCCAACATCAATGAGTGCAGAAAGAACTTGACCCGAGAGTCCTTGTTTCTTCAAAATGTAGGTCTCAGTAGCCAGACCATCAAATTTAGCTTCTGTAAGGAGGGATGGAACACTGGACCCTCTGACAGTAGGTCATGACGTAGTGGAAATACCCAAGGTCTTCCTACAGCCATCTTTATGATCTTGGCGTACCAGAGCCTTCTGGGCCAATTTGGGGCCACTAGGATTACTGGTATTCCCCCCTCCTTCATTCGGCAAAGTAGTAAGAGAGGGATTGGGGGGAATGCATAGATCAATGAGAATTGATTCCAAGGAATTATCAGAGCATCCGTTTGGTAGGCCAGTGGATCTCTTGTCCTGAACACAAAGTTGTCCAACTTTCTGTTGAGCCTGGAAGCTAGCAGGTCTGCATTCGGGGTCCCATATCTCTGGCATATTGCCTGAAAGACATCAGGGTGGAAAGACCACTCTCCTGGTGACAGCTGTTGGCGACTTAGATAGTCTGCTTGCCAGTTTTCTACCCCTGAAATGAAGATTGCAGAAAGACAAGGAACTTGTTTTTCTGCCCATGTTAAAATCTGATTCACCGCCTTCTGAGCATCCCGACTCCGGGTGCCTCCTTGGTAATTGATATAAGCTACTGCAGTAGCATTGTCGGTATGAATCCAAACAGGATGGTCTTGCAACCTGTGTGCCCAGATTCTGAGGGCTAAGTATACTGCCCGAATCTCCAGTATGTTGATGGGCAGGCTCTCGTCAAACTTGGCCCAGGTACCCTGGGCTGAAGTTTCTAATACTGCTCCCCAGCCCAACAGGCTGACATCCGTATACACCACCTTCCAGGAGACTGGGAGAAAGGACCTTCCTTTCCGCAAGTTCTCAGTCTTTAACCACCAAATGAAGCTTTGGCGCACTTGTGGAGATAGGCAACTGGGTAAATCCAGAACTTGGCTTTTCCTGTTCCAGGCAGCTAGAATATTGCTTTGCAGTAGTCTCGAATGAAACTGGTCATAAGGAACAGCCTCGAAGGAGGCCACCATCTTTCCTAATAGACTCATGCAGAGGCAAATCGATGGTCCCTTCTTTGCCCTGACTTTGTGGATCAATTCTCTTAGAGACTTGATCTTTGGCTCTGGCAGGAATAACTTGATTTGGGCTACATCTATAATCATGCCCAAATACTCTACCCTTCTTAGGGCTTCTAGAGAGGATTTCTGTAGGTTTATGATCCATCCTAAAGTGCTCCAGGTATTTTACGGTATTGAGCACAGCGTGATCTAATCCTGCCACTGACTGATCTATCACAAGTAGATCGTCTAGGTAGACCGCTATGCCTGTGCCCTCAGCCTTGCCAACAGAGGGGCTAGAACCTTTGTAAATAACCGGGGATCGGTTACCAAACCAAAGGGCAGAGCCACAAACTGGAAGTGGTGATGTTCTACCGCAAACCTTAGGAACTTTTGGTGAGCGGGATGGATAGGCACATGTAAATATGCGTCTTTGATGTCTATAGACACCAAGAATTCTCTGCATTGTAGAGTGGCGACTGTTCAGAAACCGATTCAGAGATCTTAGATCCAGGATGGGTCTGATGTCTCCATTTAGTTTTGGAACCACAAAGAGGTTTGAGTAAAAACCTAAACCTTGCTCCTTTAGGAGTACTTCCATGATTATCCCTCGAGACATTAAGTGATCCAATCCTTTGATGAAGGGTTTTCTTTTTAATGGATCTTTGGAGAGCCTTGAACTTCGGAACCGTTAAGGTGGGATCTCTCGAAATTCCAGCTTGTACACTAGGGATACTACGGAAACTACCCACTTGTCCTGGATCTCCGTCTGCCATGACATTGAAAACTGCCGAAGCCGCCGCCCCCCCCCCCCACTCGACTCAGCGGAGGCGTCTCTTCTTAAAGAGGCTTTGGGGTTTTGCTTGTTAGCTTTTGAACCCCACGGCTTCTTGTTCTTCTGGGCCTGGTTTTCTTTAGCCTTTGTGGCTGGCTGAAAATGCCATCGCCACTGGCTGGAGGCAGACCTTCCAGGAGCCGGGGAGAGAGAACGTTTAAAACAAGGGCACTTGTTTTCCCTTCTTCTCTGGCAATAGGGTAGATTTACTGCTCAATATATTTTGGGTATATTTTTCCAACTCGTCCCCAAAGAGGCGTTCGCCATGGAAGGGGAAACTGGCCAAAAGCTTCTTGCATGGAGCTTCTGCTGACCAACGCTTTAGCCAAAGAATTCTGCTCATATGCACCAGCTGGAGTGTGAGGCGAGATGCTTGCTGAACAGAATCTCTCATGGCATCCACTGTAAAACATAAGGCTTTAGGCAGATTCTCCCAAAGTTTGATCTGTTCCGGAGACAGATCTTTCAGTCCCTGTTTTACTTGTTCCTTTAAGACCTGACACATACCAACTGCCGCCACAGCAGGTTAGGCCACAGCACCAGCCAAAAAGAAAGGAAGACTTTAGTAAAGACTCCAATTTCTTTTCAGAAGGATCTTTAAATACTTGAGCATTGTCCACCGGACAAGTCGGGTTCTTATTTACACAAAAGAAAGCTGCATCTACAGAGGGCGGACTTCACTTCTTGGTAAATTTCTCCTCCATAGGATAAAGAACCTCAAACTCCCTAGGAGGTGAAAAAGGCCTATCTGGATGTTGCCAGTCTGCGTAAATCAGATTCTCCAGTAAAGGATGAACCAGAAAAGAACATGCAGCCTGCAGGGATCTTAACGAACCCAGGAAGAGACAGGTGATTCAGTTAACTCTGTGGAGGGTAACTTAAATGTAGAGCGTACTGCTTCAGAATAACATTGCACCTGTAATCTCGGAACCTGGGAAGCAGAGAAAGTTTCTTCTGATATCCCTGACTCCTCATCCTTATCCCCTGATGGTGTTACATCATCCTCAGATTTCTCTGCAAGGATATCTAAAAACAGAAGGAGATCTACTTCGCTTTTTGTCCTTTTGTAAGGACTTTGCGAATTAAAGTAGTGGTTCTCCCTTCTAAGTTGTTCAGGGCTGCCGCCAAAAAGTTTCCTCAGTGACATATGCAGGGCTGCTACTCCCGATAGAGGCAATGGCTCATCCTGTATAGGTGTGTCAGATATTACAGGAGAGGAAGGTATGGAGCAGGCACGGCTAGAGCCCCCTATCTCATGCAGCTTTTGTGTTTTTAGTCCCTGAATTTATTCTCTGGGAAGACATATTACTAAGCAAAGCCAAGGTACCAAAAAGCGCACATACTACTGTGTTAGTTTAGCATTTCACATAAATAGGTAGATTCAGAAAGAGTTAGGCCGGCTTATCAGAATCTACGCAGACATATGTTTAAGCGTATGCTCAAACAGAGATACGTTTAAACATATCTAAGATACGACGGCTTGCACCGTCCTATCTTCGATTGCAATATTTCGGATGGCCGCTAGGTGGCGCTTCCATTGCGGTCGGCGTAGAATATGTAAATGAGTTGATACGCCGATTCACAAACGTACGCCCGGCCGCCGCAGTAGTTTTACACCGTTTCCGTAAGGCATTAGCAGGCCTAAAGTTATTCCATCTATTAGGTGGAATAACAATGTTAAAGTATGGCCGCCGTTCCCGCCGCGAGATTCAAATTTTTTACGTCGTTTGCGTCAGTCGTCCGCGAATCGGGATTTACGTTGTTTACGTCCACGTCGAAATCAATAGGCCCGTGCGGCGAACTTAGCAGCAATGCACACTGGGAAATGTAGGCGCACGGCGCATGCGCATTAAAAAAAACGTAAAAAACATGAGGTCAAGCCTCATTACCATAAAACACGCCCCCCTCCAACACATTTGAATTTGGCGCCCTTACGCCAGCCCGCTTTAGGCTACGCCGCCGTATATTAGCAGGCAAGTACATTGAGAATCATGTACTTGCCTAGCTAACTTACGGCGGCGTAGCCTAAACAGGCTAAGCTACGCCGCCGCAAGTTTAAGCCTTTCTCTGTGAATCTACCTAAAAGTCTGCAACTAATAACACAGTTTCATGCTGGAGTAGGTGTCTAAATTAGGGAGTGCTCAGCCAACCACATAGAGATCTTACATGCCCTTTACGCTGCTGTGTCCCTTCAAGGAAAGCTCCAGGCTTGTGAGGCTCCTTTAAAACCTCCTGCCTGTTCGATTGCCATTGGAATAGCATGTCCGCGCATGTGCATGTTCGCGACCCTGCGCCCCCTACTCGTCGTACACCATACAACCCACTGTATAATGAATAGAGGCTCTGTGTCCCGTGGTGTACGATAAAGAAAATAGGATTTTTGTACTCACCATAATATCCTTTTCTCTGAAGTTCATGGATAGACACAGCTCCAAATATTCTTGGCAGTAGGGTTATGTTCCATCTATCAGGAGAGGACTAGGCAGACATGTTAAACAGTTAAAAAACAATTAACACAGCGAAGCTGAACAGTACCGCCCAGAGGGGGGTCCCTCTGGCCATAACCTCTCGCCCTGCAGTCGGCAGCTCAGTACGTCAAATAGCAGCACAAACTTTAAAAAAAGGAGGGGTGGGTGCTGTGTCCGTCCATGAACTTCAGAGAAAAGGATTTTACAGTGAGTACAAAACTCCTATTTTCTCTTTCGTTCATGGACGGACACAGCTCCAAATATTCTTGACAGTAGGTACGTCCCCAAGCAGTGTCAAATAACGAGGGGTGGACACAGCAAGCAAACCAACTTCCACCCAAAAACAAAACAGTGCTCCTCAACAGAGGAGTTGCAACCTTAAACAGCCGCCTGCAAAACTTTGCGGCCGAAGCAAGCATCCGCAGATGCATGTACTTCAGCTTGTAAAATTTAGTGAAGGTGTGAACCAGGTCGCCACCTTAAACACCTGTGAGACAGACGCTTGATGTCGAAAGGCCCAGGAAGCACCTATTGCCCTGACTGAATGCGCCGTGACAGGAAAGGGAGGCGCCCGCCCCTGTAGGGCATAAGCCTGAATCACAATCTGTCTGATCTACCGAGAAATGGCGGCCGACGAGGCGGTCAGGTTTTTCTTTGGACCAGTCACTGACACAAACAGTAAGTCTGACCTCCGAAACGGAGCCATAGCAGAGAGATATACTCGCAGAGCTTGGACCACATACAAGGATGTAAAGCAACCTCTTTGGGATGCGACGGCCGAGGACACAGGGATGGAAGCATTAAGATGAAAGGGCCAAAACAACCTTCGGAAGAAAGGAAGGCTGCGGGCGAAGCACCGATTTATCTTTGTGGGGGATCAAGTAGGGGGACTTGCAAGACAAGGCCGCCAATTCAGAAACCCCTTCTGACTGATGTAATAGCCACCAGAAAAGGCCACCTCCTGAGAGAGTCAAAAAGGGGAATATCTCTGATGTTCTCAAATGGAGGTTTCTGAAGTGCCAAGAGCACCCGATTCAAATCCCACGGGGGTAGTGTTGTAGGAACCGGAGGGTCCACATGTCGAACCCCTTACACAAACGTTCTCACCAGTGGATGAGCTGCCAAGGGTTGTTGAAAGAAAACAGCCAAGGTTGTAATCTGCCCCTTTATGGTGCTTTGGGGCAAGTTTTTGATACACTCCACGCTGTAAAAAACAGCAGGATCCTGGAAACCGAATATGCCCGTGGGCGCCCCACTCCATCTCCTCACACATGGAGGTGTAGGCCTTCCACGTGCGATGATCGATCTTCCGAGAAGATGACTTCTGTACCCACAGCATGGTGGAAATTACCGAGAGAAGTAGAAAGAAAGAAAGAAAGAAAGAAAGAAAGAAAGAAAGAAAGACCTCCCACATTGGCGGTCGCCAAGGGACATCCGCCACCTGGCGTACAAGGGTGCTGAGGCCAATCTGGAGCAATTAGACTCACCAGGATCCCCTCAGGTCTCCACTCTGCGAAGCAGGCGAGGAAGAAGCTTTTGGGGGAAAAGCATATATCAGCTGGTACTGTACCCACGGAATCACCAACGCGTCTGCCCAGAAATCTTTGGACCTGGCCACAAACCTCAAAACCTTCCGATTCAGTCGAGAAGCCAGGAAATCCACGTCTAGCGCGCCCCATCTCCGGCAAAGTAGCTGAAACACATTCGAGTGTAGTGACCATTCTCCTTTGTCCGAAATCTGGTGACTTAGGTAGTCCGCTTGCCAGTTTTTTACACCCGGAATGTATACGGTCGTCAGGGCCGGCACGCTCCGCTCTGCCCACCGAAGGATGCGAGCGAACTCAAAAGCTGCAACCAAGCTTCTTGTGCCGCCTTGATGGTTGACATACGCCACCGCCGTGGCGTTGTCCGACTGGATCCTGACTGGACGTCCCTGAAGCTTCAGAGACCATGTGGAGAGGCACAGTCTGATCGCCCGAAGTTCCAACACATTGATCGGCATCGACCCTGTGTTGACTGAACACCCCAGACACCACCCCCCAGCCGGTCAGGCTGGCGTCCGTTGTGATCATCGTCCAGCGAAAAGGAAGGAACGACTTCCTGGACTGAAGGGCCGGAGATCTCAGCCACCATACCAGGGAAGCCCTAACTAGTGACTCACCTGGATTTGACAAACCTAGGGACAACAAAGACTTGTCCCATTTGGACAGCATATCCTTCTGCAAGACACGTGTGTGGAGTTGAACATACAGTACCGCCTCAAAGGAGGCCACCATGAGACCCAGGACTCGCATGCAGAAGCGCAGTGTCAACCACCTGCGGGATGCCAACAGCTTCACCGCCGACCGAAGAGTCTGCAACTTCCCCAAGGGGAGGTAAACTCTTGCCTCTGAGGAGTCCAGAATCAAGCTCAGGTATTCCAGGTGCTGAGTCGACACCAACACAGACTTCTGTAGGTTCAATACCCAACCAAACTCTTGAAGAGTCTGACTGGCGATCGCCACATCCTCCACTAATTCTGAGCCCAAAGCGGCTCTGAGCAGGAGGTCGTCCAAGTAGCCCACGATAGCGATTCCTCGCTGTTTCAGCAAGGCCAGAATCGGAGCGAGCACCTTGGTGAAAACCCTTTGGGCTGATGCCAGGCCAAACAGAAGAGCAACAAACTGGTAGTGGTTGTCCCCGACCGCAAAGCGCAGAAACCTCTGATGCCTGGAATATATGGGGACAGATGGAAAGATGGAAAGGGCTGCAAGGTCTGGGACGGTGATAATAATGGGGGATTTTAACTACCCAGAAATTGACTGGATTAATGGCACTTCTGGGACAGTTAAAGGACAAAAATTTAAAAACCTATTGCAGGACAATTTTATGGTGCAGTTTATTGAGGCCCCAACTAGGAATGATGCCCTGTTGGACCTGATAATCTCAAACCATGCAGAGCTTATTACTAATGTTCAGATAAAGGAACATCTGGGTAGCAGTGATCATAACATGATTTCATTTAATGTTAACTATAAGCAAGAAATACATACAGGAAATATTAAAACACAACATTTTAAGAGAGCAAATTTTCCAAGGATGAGGGCTGCTCTCCAGGACTTGGACTGGGAGGGACTATTGGCACAGCTGAACACAGAACAGAAATGGGAATTCTTCAAAAAAACTGTGTGGAACCTCACTGCAAAGTATGTTCCCATGGGCAATAAGTTTAAAAGGCTAAAAATAAAACCTATGTGGCTCACGGTCAAAGTTAAAAAAGCTATAAACAATAAGAAAGTAGCTTTTAAAAAATATAAAAATGAAGGAACACTAGTGTTGTTTAAATGTTACAAAGAATATAACAGGATATGCAAAAAGGAAATCAAGGATGCAAAATTTCAAAACGAATGACAGATTGCAAAAGATAGTAGGACAAACCCCAAAAAAATATTTAAATATATTAATAGTAAAAAGGTGAAGTCTGAGCATGTAGGCCCCTTACAAAATAATCTAGAGTGGGTGACTGGGGACAAAGAGAAGGCAAATTTATTAAATGTTTTCTTCAGCTCTGTGTATACAATGGAGCATGGGGGAGCTCATGTCCAAAATGGGGGTGGGAGTGACACAGCCTCAAATCCACAATGGCTCAAAAGTGATATGGTCCAAAAATATTTAGACAGAATAAAGGTGGATAAAGCACCTGGACCTGATGGCATCCATCCACGGATCCTAGGTGAGTTGAGCTCTGTCATTTCAAAGCCACTGTATCTAATATTTAGGGACTCATTAATGACAGGAATAGTACCACTGGATTGGCGCAGGGCCAATGTGGTGCCCATATTTAAAAAGGGAACAAAGTCTTTACCAAGTAACTGTAGACCTGTTAGTTTAACTTCTATAGTTGGGAAGATACTGGAACGTTTAATAAAAGACCACATGGATGAGTTCTTGCTGGAAAAAAACTATTTAAGCAGCAGACAACATGGATTCATGAAAGACATAAGTTGTCAGACAAACCTGATTTCCTTTTATGAAAAGGTAAGTAAAACCCTGGACAGAGGCGTGGCTGTGGACGTGATATATTTGGATTTTGCAAAAGCGTTCGATACAGTTCCGCACACACGGCTCATGTGTAAGGTAAGGTCTACAGGATTGGAAATATCAGTTTGTAAATGGATAGAAAACTGGCTGAAAGACAGAATTCAGAGAGTCGTGGTTAATGATTCTTACTCTGAATGGTCCAAGGTTATCAGTGGTGTACCCCAAGGTTCAGTGCTGGGACCCTTACTTTTCAATATATTTATAAATGATATTGGGTCTGAGATCAAAAGTAACATTTCTGTCTTTGCAGATGACACCAAGCTATGCAGTGGAATAACGTCCTTGCAGGATGTCTCCAATTTACAAGCCGACCTCAATGCTCTGTCTAATTGGGCGACTAAGTGGCAGATGAGGTTTAATGTAGATAAATGTAAAGTTATGCACTTGGGGGCTAAGAATATGCATGCATCATACATACTAGGGGGAGTACAACTGGGGGGATCTGTAGTGGAGAAGGATCTGGGGGTTTTAGTTGATCATAAGCTCAATAATGGCATGCAATGCCAAGCTGCGGTTTCCAAAGCGAGCAAAGTCCTTTCTTGTATTAAGAGAGGTATGGACTCCAGAGACAGATATAATTTTGCCCCTGTACAAATCATTAGTAAGACCTCATCTGGAATATGCAGTTCAGTTTTGGGCACCAGTTCTCAAAAAGGACATCGGAGAACTGGAGAAAGTGCAGAGAAGGGCAACCAAACTGATAAGAGGCATGGAGGAGCTCAGCTATGAGGAAAGATTAGAGGAACTGAATTTATTCACTCTTGAGAAGAGGAGAATAAGGGGGGATATGATCAACATGTACAAATATATAAGAGGTCCATACAGTGAACTTGGTGTTGAGTTATTCACTTTACGGTCAACACTGAGGACAAGGGGGCACTCTTTACGTCTAGAGGAAAAGAGATTTCACCTCCAAATACGGAAAGGTTTTTTCACAGTAAGAGCTGTGAAAATGTGGAACAGACTCCCTCCAGAGGTGGTTCTGGCCAGCTCAGTAGATTGCTTTAAGAAAGGCCTGGATTCTTTCCTAAATGTACAGAATATAACGGAGTACTAAGATTTGTAGGTAAAGTTGATCCATGGTAAATCCGATTGCCTCTCGGGGGATCAGGAAGGAATTTTTTCCCCTGCTGTAGCAAATTGGATCATGCTCTGCTGGGGTTTTTTGCCTTCCTCTGGATCAACTGTGGGTATGGAGTTGGGTGTATAGGATTTTACTGTGTTTTTTATTTTGTTTTTTTTATTTTTTGTGGTTGAACTGGATGGACTTGTGTCTTTTTTCAACCTGACTAACTATGGGGACATGCAAGTATGCGTCCTTGATGTCCAAAGACCCCAGAAAATCTCCCGGATGAAGTGCAGCGACCACAGAGCGAACCGATTATATCCTGAATTTTCGTACCCTCACAAAGACGTTGAGGGCCTTGAGATTAGATGGACCCCGTCCTTTTTCGGGACTACAAACAAATTGGAGTAGAATCCCTGAAACCTTTTCGGCAGCGACACAGGTACTATATTACCCCGCGCCTCAGCAGGTCCTGCACTGCCCCCAAAAGGGCATTCTGGCGAGCCAGAAGAAGATGAAGGTTTGAGGGAAAGAATGTTTGTTTGGTGGACAAGAAAGAAACTACATCTTGTACCCTGATGAAACCACTTCGCAAACCCACTGGTCGGAAAGCAGGGAGGTCCATCGAGCTGCAAACTCGTGAAGGCGACCTCCCACCCGAGAGTCGGGCGGGGGAAAACCTTCATGCTGTCGCAGATTTGTTCGCAGGCTTGTTTTGCTTGCGAATCCAGGGACGTTTTTGTCCCTCAGCTGGCCCCTTGTCAGCCTGGGAATGCTTACCTGCGGGCCCAGACTGACGAAAATATCGGTTCTGAGCAGAAAGGAGGGCCCTGGCCTACGGCGTGTCGCCTTACCTTTTCTGGATTGTGGAAGTAACATGCTCTTACCCCCAGTGGCATTCTTAATAATGTCATCCAGCGGGCTCCAAAATAGCCTCCCTCCCTGGAAGGGCAAATCCGCCAGAGCCTTCTTGGAAGTCTGGTCCCCGGACCAGTATTTTAGCCAAATTAGGCGACGCAGTGCCACAGCAGATACTGAGGCTCTGGAAAGCAAGGGAGCTGTGTCCAGGGCTGCATCGCAGACATATTTAAGGCCATGCCAACTGGTCGGCCAGTTCTACGCAGACCGGGGGAAGCCTGTTGCTTCTCCAGCTTCCTATGCAACAATTTTGCCCATTCAGCAAGTGTCTGACACCAGGGCCGCAGCCAATACTGGCCGTAATGCTGACCCCAGCATGGCGAACATGGACCGGGCCACCGCTTTAGACCTTCTGTCTGCAGGATCCTTAAATGCAGGGGTCCCCTCTACCAGAATCGTGGTTACCTTGTTCAACCTGGATACCGGGGGGTCCACAACCGGGGGTGATGCCCACATTTTCAATAGGCTCTCCTCAAAAGGGTAATGGATCGCCATGCTTTTTGGGACCGAAAAGGTCCTCTGCGGTCGTTCCCATTCCTTGTCTATAGACTTAATATAAGTCACATAGGGAAACACCTTAGCAGTGAGGGTCGGCTTGTGGGAACCAAAAAGGGGCCGACACCTCAGTAGATGCCCCAGCCACATCCTCGAGCTTGAGGGTTTCCCATACTGCGGTGATAAGTGCTCCAACAAGTGCCTTCACCTGCGCTGACCCGGACATGGAGTCTTCCTCACTGTCCGAATGGTCCTGGTCTGCATACTCTGACAACTGCAGAACAGGAGCCATGTGCCCCAGCCAGGACCAAGTCTGAGTCACAGCTTTTCCCCAGAAGATGGTGGGGGGGAGGGGGCATTTTTTACCCCCCTTTCGCCCACACACTGCCTCCACCCTGGCAACAAATGATTCCAAAAACCGCAGACAAAGCGTCAATAGGTACCCAGGTGCAGGGGCACTGGTTGCTACCACCGGAAGGTCTGGGGAAAAAGCACCAGCTTCTGAAGCCATGCTAACCCGCACACCTAACAGCCACTCAGGGACTAAGTCAAGGTACAAAAAAGGCCCACCCTCCTAGCACCCACAGACCGAGGGGTATTCCCAGAGGACTCACCGCCCTGACCCAGGGGCTGCATAGCGCTGCGGGCCGCTCCAACTCCTGCACAGTGTGCACGCCTGAAGTGTCTCAGAGGTGATCTGTGCCGTTTGCGCCATTCAGTATGAGAAAAATAGCGCTAGAGGCCAAAACCAATGTTAAGCTACAAGAAGATGGCCGCCGGCTGCCTCAGGAAAAAAAAAGAAGAGCAGGAGCTACAAGAAAATGACCGCCCGTTGTATGAGCAATAGCAACAGCGCGGCTACAAGAAAATGTCCGCCTGCTATATTAGCAATAGGAACAGCGCGCGGGTACAGAAAAATGGCGCCGGCGCATCTCCGAGGTAAAATAAAAGACCGCGAAAACAATGGGCCTCCGAGCGGAGGCCCCCCGAAAGGCCGACCACCCACACTAGAGCGGACCTGGACCCACCACGCAGCCCCCCACCAGGACCCAAAGCCCCCCCTCAGGGACCCCCGGTGAGGTACACAGCAGGCCCAGCAATGCATGGGGAGTAGGGATGGACGGGGAGAGAGGAAAGAGAGCAAAGAGAGGGCGAGAGACCCCCTAAACGACCCCCCCCCCCAAGGAATGCCCAGCTGTTCCATCCTGCCAAGACAGGAGGAACCTTACTTACCCATCCCTTCGAGGACTGCTGGACGCGTTCCTGACAGACCTATCACCAAGCAGTATGGAATGGCTGTTGGCCACGGCCCACTGTGACTGGATAGCGGTAGCCCGGTCATATGTAGGCCCCCGAAGCATATAGATCACCGGCCACCCCTGGAGCAAACGGGGTATGTCATGGCCAATCCAGCGTGTAGCTAAAGGCCTGCTCACGCTCAATGGCTGGACTGGGGAGACTACAAGGACCTATATTATCCAGCCTGTCACCCAGCCAGCAATTGATAGTAGATCTCAGGATTAGGGATGAGCTTCGAGTTCGAGTCCAACTCATGTTCGACTCGAACATTGCCTGTTCGGCGAACAACGAACAATTTGGGGTGTTCGCGGAAAATTCGAAAAGCCGCGGAACACCCTGTTAAAGTCTATGGGAGAAATCTAAAGTGCTAATTTTAAAGGCTAATTTGCAAGTTATTGTCCTAAAAAGTGTTTGGGGACCTGGGTCCTGACAAAGTGTCATTTCTGAAGGAAAAAAGTCATTTAAAAATTACTCGCGGCTATAATGAATTGTCGGCTTCCGACAATTCAGAGAGAATTCATTCATAAAAAATAAAAATAAAAAGGTGTGGGGTCCCCCCAAATTAAATTACCAGGCCCTTCAGGTCAAATAAAAAAACGCCGTCAAATAAAAAAATTTAAATAAAAAAATGGCGTGGAGTTCCCCCCAAAATCCACACCAGACCCCTTATCCGAGCACGCAACCTGGCCGGCCGCAGAAAAGAGGGGGGGGGTGAGAGAGCGCCCTCCCTCCTGAACCGTACCAGGTCACATGCCCTTAACATGGGGAGGATGTCCCCATGTTGATGAGGACAAGGGCCTCATCCTCACAACCCTTGCACGGTGGTTGTGGGGGTCTGCGGGCAGGGGGCTTATCAGAATCTGGAAGACCCCTTTAAGGGGACCCCCAGATGCTGCCACCCCCCCCCCCCCTATGTGAATTGGTAATGGGATACATTGTACCTCTACCATTTCACGATAGAAGTGTAAAGAATTGTAAAAAAACACACACACCGTGGAAAAAAGTCCTTTATTAAAAAAATACAGCGGTGGCAATCCACTCTCGATCCCCGCTCCAACGTTGTCGGTATCCAGTGACAGGTGATCTCCTCTCCGCTGGGGTCCAGCAATGAGAAGATCATCCAGGTCCGGGATCCAGAGTGCAGCATCGCCGGCCGCCTGTCTCCACCGGAGACAGCACGGCGAATGACGCGGCTGGAGCTAGTGACAGTTCTTATATAGGTGAGGTGGAGTCAGAGGGGGCGGGGTCATGTGATGGGTGGCCCCGCCTCACCTATATAAGTAATGTCACTAGCTCCAGCTGCGTCATTCGCCGGGCAGTCTCTGGTGGAGACGGGCGGCCGGCGATGCGCCGCTCTGGATCCCGGACCTGGATGATCTTCTCATCGCTGGAGAGGAGATCACCCGTCGGTGGATACCGACAACGTTGGAGCGGGGATCGAGAGTGGATTACCACCGCTGAATTTATTATAATTTTTTTTAATTAAAGGACTTTTTTCCACAGTGTGTGTTTTTTTGCAATTATTTAAACTTCCTTCGTAAATTGGTAGGGGTACAATGTACCCCATTACCAATTCACATGGGGGGGCAGGATCTGGGGGTCCCCTTTGTTAAGGGGGTCTTCCAGATTCTGATAAGCCCCCCGCCCGCAGACCCCCACAACCACCGGGCAAGGGTTATGGTGATGAGGCCCTTGTCCCCATCAACATGTTGAGGGCATGTGGCCTGGTACGGTTCAGGAGGGGGGGGCTCTCTCTTCCCCCCTCTTTTATGCGGCTGGCCAGGTTGCGTGCTCGGATAAGGGGTCTGGTGTGGATTTCTGGGGGAACTCCACGCCATTTTTTTTTTATTTGGGGTGGAGTTCACCTTAATATCCATACCAGACCTGAAGGCCCTGGTAATTGAATTTGGGGGGATCCCACGCTTTTTTTTTTTTTAACGAATGAATTCTCTCTGAATTGCCAGGAGCCGACAATTCATTATAGCTGCGAGTAATTTTTAAATTACTTTTTTCCCTTCAGAAATGACACTTTGTGCAGAGACAGTTCTAAGTACAGGAAACATGCACTATTTTACAGGCATACTTTACACCCCCCCCAGGTACAAATTTTAAAGGAATATTTCACTTTTATTGTTTCACTTTAAGCATTATTAAATTCACTGCTCCCGAAAAAACGGCAGTTTTTAAAACTTTTTTTTGCATTGATACATGTCCCCTGGGGCAGGACCCAGGTTCCCAAACACTTTTTAGGACAATAACTTGCATATTAGCCTTTAAAATTAGCACTTTAGATTTTAAACGTTCAAGTCCCATAGACTTTAACGGGGTTCTAAAGTTTACACAAACATTTGGTGTGTTCACAGGTTCTGGTGCAAACCGAACAGGGGGGTGTTCGGCTCATCCCCACTCAGGATCAAAAAGTAGAAAAAATATATAAAATAAAAAGAAAGTTCTCCAGGACCAATGGGCCCCTAGGGAGCCAGGTCCTTCTCCTACACTATGCAGGAAAAAAAACTGAGCTGCTGACTGCAGGGTGAGGGGCTATGGACAGAAGGACTGCCCCCTGGGCGGTACTGTTCAGCTTTGCTGTGTTACATGTTTTTTAAGCGTTTAACATGTCTGCCTAGTCCTCTCCTGATAGACGGAACATAACCCTACTGTCAAGAATATTTGGAGCTGTGTCCGTCTTTGAACGAAAGAGAAATATAGATTTGCAAAATAGGTCACTGTGTTAAAGGCTTGCACTGAAGTCACTATATTTCCAGATTGGCATCTTAGGAGTAATACAGATTTGCTTTAGGAGAGAACAGATAGCACTTTCAATAATAAATTGTATACCAAACATGTATTAAATATGCCAGATTAAAGCACTTTATTTGATATATTGATATTTAAGATTAGCAGACTGGTTGTTTTCAGTGAACCCGCAGATGTGATAGTTATGAATACATACATTTCAAAAGCCATATGCATGCACCTTGACAACAATTAGTTCAAAATGCTTGCGTGATAACAAAAAGAAAAAAAGGCTCATAACACTTAGAACTTTAAGAATTGCTATTGCTACTTGAGAAACAAACAAGAAATAATGTTTTGACAATTCCCTTTATATATGTGTTCATTGCTTTATCTAGAAGTCCCATATTAATTGTAGGATGCAATGAAATTTGATTACCATTGAAGATCACTTACCTTTCTGCATCCCTTAGATGTATTAACTTTAGTTAAGAAAAAAACATTAAAAAAATTAAAGCAATAAATAATTTTGCGCTTTTGTGACTGTCTAATAGGGTGCACCTTCTATACCATCCACAATTTGGATTGTCATTCCTCACAGTGGTTCTTAATTGCCAGGCCAGAGTTTCCGCCAGCTCCAAAAGGCACCGGCCGTCTGCCTACTCTGCCGTGTGAAAGTATTTAATCACTTCAGCCCCAGGTTTACCCAACCCCCCCCGTTCATGACCTGGCTAATTTTTGCAATACGACACTGTGTTATTTTACTGACAATTGCACATTTGTGTGATGCTGTACACAAATAAAAAAAATTCCCCACAAATAGAGCTTTTTTTGGTGGTATTTGATCACCTCAGCGTTTTTTTTTTTTTTTTGCACTATAAATATGAATAACAAGCCTGACAATTTTGAAAAAAAAACTATATTTTACTTTATGCTTTAAAGCATATCCAATAAAAATCTATTAGAAATGTAATGTTTTCATCAATTTAGGCCAATATATATTATGCTACATATTTTTGGTAAAAGAATCCAAATAAGCGTATATTTTGCACAAAAGTTATAGCATCTACAAACTATGGGATATTTTTATGGAATTTTTATTTATTTATTTTTAGTAATGGCGGCGATCAGCGATTTTTAGAGGGACTGTGACACTGCAGCGGACAAATCAGACACCTGAAACTTGACACTTTTTGGGAACCAGTGACACGAATACAGTGATCAATGCTAAATAATATGCACTGTAACTGTACAAATGACATTGGAAGGGGTTAACAGCGGCGATCAAAAGGGTTAAACGTGCTCCTAGGAAGTGCTCTCTAACTGTGTGGGAAATGCAGTGACTGGAGGAAAACAGAGATGCAGAAACACAAGATCTCCATCTTCCTCGCTCACAGAACAGCAGTCCACCTTGTTTACATAGGCAGACCACCGTTCTGCCTCTCCTGTGAAAGATCCACGGGTCACTGCAGGAGCGGGGTGCTGGAAGCATGCCCCAGACCCACTGCATGAAATCACGTACCCGTACATGATTTTGCGCAGAAGTGCCACCCTTCCGCAGTACATCTACGTGGGGCGGTACTTAAGTGGTTAAATAGCTCTGGGGCGGGGCTACCCGGTGATATTACCCCCTTGTGATATCACTGACCACCTTGGACTGGTCCGTGATGTCACGGGGGGAAGGTGCCCTATGGGTCTGGTATGGATTTGTGAGGCAGACAGGTTTTTTTTTTTGCATTTTTCCTTAAAATGCCTACCAGACCCGAAAGGCAGTTTTTTTCCAAATCCAATTTGTGTTCAAAACTAATCCGATGTGCGATTCAGATGCTTTCCCATAGAAGGCAAAAAGCCTGGAATTCACATCTAAACTGCACTGCAGTTCTCAAAAAATAGAATTTTTGTACTCACCGTAAAATCCTTTTCTCTGTCGTCCTTGGACAGGCACAGCCTTCTCAAGTCTTGACATATGGGTTATGTTCAGTCTAATATGAGAGGACTAGGCAGAACATGTTATATATTTAAATACAAGTTACTTTAACCGAGTTGAAAAGCTCCTCAAGTGATAACCCCTCACCGTGCAGTCAGCAACTCAGTTTGTCAAAAAGCAATACAAAGCTAAAAAGGAGGGGTCCATGGACGACATATAAAAGGATTTTACGGCGAGAACAAAAATCCTATTTTCTCTTTTCGTCCATGGACGGACACGGCCTTCTCAAGTCTTGACATATGGGACGTCCCCAAGCAGTGTAAAAAAAAAAACGAGGGGCGGGCACAGCAATCAAAAAACGAACTTCACCCCAAACAAGCAGAGCTCCTCAAACAGCCGCCTGCAAAACCTTGCGGCCGAAGGAAGCATCCGAACATGCACTTACATCAACCTTGTAAAATTTAGAGAAAGTGTGAACGGACGACCAAGTCGCCGCCTTACACACCTGTAAGACCAATGCTTGATATCGGAAAGCCCAGGAGGCACCAATTGCCCTGGTTGAGTGCGCCCTAACAGAGAAGGGAGGCGCCGCCCCTTAAGGGCGTAGACCTGAATGACGGTCTGCCTGATCCACCTAGAAATGGTGGCAGACAAAACCGCCAGGCCCTTCTGCGGACCAGACACCGCCACAAACTAGAGGTAGACCAATATGATTTTTCTCTGGCCGATGGCGATATTTAGAAATTGGGGCGGCTGATGGCCAATATATTTGATGCCGATTTTTGTGGCTGATATTTTAGGCCGAAAAAAAAACCACACACCTCACCCACTCCACTCCTTCCTTCTTACTCCTGTCACTCTAGCACACACTTGATGTCCTCAGTACAGATGGCACTGGTTGGTGGCAATGGTTTGGAACTGGCAGGTGGCACTGGTTGGCACTAGCAGGTGGCACTGGTTTGGAACTGACAGATGGCACTATTGGCACTGGCAGGTGGCACTGGTTTGGAACCGACAGGTGGCACTAGTTTGGGACAGATGGCACTGATTGGCAGTGGCAATTTGAACGGGTTGGCACTGATTGGCGGTGGCACTAACAGATGGCACTAATTGGCACGGCAGGTTTCACACTAAGCAGAGCAACTGTGAGAGAGAGAGGCTGTCAGTTCGATGTCGGGGGTTGGCTGGACCCAGCAGCTAAATTACACCAGCCAATGATTGGGCTGCTTTAGAAAGGGGGTGGGGCCACATATATGTAGCGGCCCGCCCAGATAAAAACCCATTGAATGGTGTAATATAGCTGCTGGGTCCCGCCCACCCCCGACATCGAGCAGACAGCTCCCCTCTATCTTACTTGTCAGTTTGGAGAAGGGAGGAGGAACAGTGGTCAGTATAAAATAGCCCAATTTTGATAATAAATCGGGCGATGTCGATTTATCAAAAATGGGCAAATATCGGCCAATATATCAGTCTACCTCTACCACAAACCGTGAGTCTGACCTCCGGAACGGAGCCGTAGCAGACAGGTACACCCACAGAGCAAGTACCACGTCCAAAGTATGCAACGCAGTCTCTCTGGGAATGCGACGGTTGAGGACACAAAGAAGGAAGTACAATGTCCTCATTTAGGTGAAAAGCTGAAACCACCTTCGGAAAAAAGAAAGCTGGAGGCGTAGCATTGCCTTATCCTTATGGAGGACCAAGTATGCTGACTTGCAAGACAAGGCCGCCAACTCAGAAACTCGTCTGACAGATGTAATGGCCACTAGAAAGGCCACTTTCTGAGATAGTGTCAAGAGAGGAATTTCTCTGATGTTCTCAAAAGGAGGTTCATGAAGAGCCGAGAGCACCAGATTCAAATTCCATGGAGGAAGCGGTGGTCCAATTGGGGGGGGGGGGGGGGAATCACATGTCAAACCCCTTGCACAAACGTACCCACCAGTGAATGGGTTGCCAAGGGTCGTTGAAAGAAAACAGCCAAGGCTGAAATCTGTCCCTTGATGGTGCTTAAGGCAAGCTTTCTGATCCACTCCACACTGCAAAAACAGCAGGACCCTGGAAACCGAATATGCCGGTGGATGCCACTCCATCTCCTCGCATAGAGATGTAGGCCTTCCAAGTGCAATGGTAGATCTTCCAAAAAGATGACTTTCGTGCCCTCAGCATGGTTGAAAATGACCGAATCCGACAGACCTCAGTCCCTTAGTACCTATCTTTCAATAGCCATGCCGTTAAAGCCAGCGACTGTAAAGCAGGTTGAAGTATGGGACCTTGAGACAGAAGGTCCTCCCGCATTGGCAGCTGCCAGGGCGCATCCGTCACTAGGCGCACAAGGTCGGCATACGAGGGATGCCGGGGCCAATCCGGAACAATTAAAATCACCGGAATCTCCTCGGCCTCAACTCAATTTCAGTGGGTGAAAGGCATAAATTAGCTTATACTGACCCCACGGGGCCACCAATGCGTCTGATGCATCTGCCTAGGGATCTCTGAACCTGGCCACGAACCTCGACACCTTGCGATTGAGACGAGAAGCCAGGAGATCCATGTACGGTGTGCCCCACCTCCGACAAAGGAGCCGAAAACACCTCCGGATGCAACGACCATTCCCCTTGGTCCAGCATCTGGCGACTTAGATAGTCCGCCTGCCAGTTTTCTACGCCAGGAATGTAAATGGCCGATAGAGCCGGCACACTCCTTTCCGGCCACCGCAGGAGGTGAGCTACCTCCGACGCCACAGCCAAGCTCTGTGTTCCTCCCTGATGGTTGATATAAGCCACCGCCGTGGTGTTGTCCGAATGGATCCCGATTGGACGCCCTTGTAGCCATTGCTACCACAAGGAGAGGCACAGGCGGAATTCGTCCAGAGTCCAGCGACCCTGGGACGACAGGACTCCCCCCCCCCCAACCTGTGAGGCCGTCGTCCGTCGTGATCACAGTCCACTGGTAGGGAAGGAACGACTCCTGGGGATCTCAGCCACCAACTAAGAGAGGCCCTGACCAGGCGACTTACCTGAATTTGACGATCCAGAGACTATGGAGATTTGTTCAATTTTTCCAGGATCTCCTTCTGCAAGACTCAAGTGTGGAATTGAGCAAACGGTACTGCCTCGAAGGAAGCTACCATGAGGCCCAGGACTTGCATGCAAAAAGGGAGAGACGACCATTTGCAGGGCATTAACAACTTCACCGCAGTCTGGAGTGTCTGCAACTTCTCCAAGGGAAGGAAGACTCTCGCCTACGAGGAGTCCAGAATCAAATCGACTTCTGAATGTTTAACACCCAACCAAATTCCCGGAGGGGCCGACTGGCTTTAGACAGTCCTTCTCCAATTCTGAGCCAGAAGCCGCTTTCCGAAGAAGATTGTCCAAGTAGCTCACGATGGCAATGCCTCGCTGTCTCAGCAAAGCCAGAATTGGGGGCGAGCACCTTGGTGAAAACTCTTGGTGCCAACGCTAGGCCAAAGTGAAGAGCCACAAACTGATAGTAGTCTCTGCCTATTGCAAAGCGTATGCAAACTTGATGTCTAAGGACGCCAGAAAATCCCCCGGATGGAGCACAGCTACCACCGAACGAATTGATTCCATCCGGAACTTTCGAAACTTTACAAAGGCATTGAGGACCTTGAGGTCCAAGATTGGACTGACTCTGTCCTTCTTTGGGACCACAGATTCGAGTAGAATCCCTGAAACCTTTCTTGCAGTGGCACAGGTAAAATTACCCCTCACCGGGGGCTTGGCCTGGCTGAGCATGGTGATGGCCGCTTGAACGGAGAGCTCCTGCAAACAGAGGACTAAAATCCGCTCCATTTGGGGAACCACTGAACCTATCGACCATGGACAAGTCAAACAGAAGTGTCTCAGCCTCTAGGACACCGAGGGAATCCGGAACACAGCCCGGTCGGAATATACCCGAGCTCTTTCGCTCCCTCCGCTCTGAAAGCCACGAGGTCTTGCAGGCCGCAGGGCCTACATCCCCGAGTGCCGCCTCGGACTTACAATCGGAGGAGAGGGAGATGCATGTCGGACCTCGACAATAGAGGTCGCAGGCACAATGTGAGGGTCAGGGGAGTTCCGGAGGGGATCGATGTGGAGGCCCTGCCGCAAACGATCTGCGCCATCTTTAATGATTTACTAAGCCCCCCGGCGGACTCTCTGGTGGGGATGGAGAGGTTACACTGAGCGCTCAGACCCCCCCCTCTCGTGATGGAGACCCTCCGAGGGATGTCATCTGTTGTATTGTGAACTTTCCACTCAAAGAGGAGATATTAAGAAAAGCTAGGGAGAGAGGCTGCATAATGCATAATGGCGCTGAAATTAAACTTTTTCAGGGACTCTCCCAAATCACCTTGCAGAACAGGCGAGCCCTGCGACCCCTGCTGGATGTCTTGCGGAACCGCAATATAATATACTGCTGGAAGTTTCCTTTCTGCCTGACCGCCTCTGCTAGGGGTCGCTCTGCCTTCCTCCGCTCCCCAGATGACCTCCAGCAATTCTGTGAGCAACTTGACATACCCAAGGTGGAACTGCCAGGCTGGTGTACCTTTCATTTCCCGACGGAGCCGTGGCGTCCAGTGTCGCATCATCCCTCTCCAAAAGCCCAGAGGCAACGTTCCAGACGGCGGAGATCGGACTCTTCCCTGCCTGGAGCCCATATGCCTCGCCGGGAACAGGGCCTCCACAGTCCGGATCCCCTGGCTACCCCGCGCAGAGATCGCCTAAATGCCTGATGACACATGTATCGGTTGAGTCTCCCCGCCTGTAGGTGTCTTTATTTTCGGTTTTATTTGCCCATCTCAGATTCACTTAGACTTTAGTTCTTACCAGTTGCTACTCTGTCCCTGCTTGTTATTCTGGGTTGAAGGCCCTGTCAACGTTTCCTGTCCCTGGGTGGTGTCTTCTATCCACATTCCATCAACACAGGTCTGTGCCTCTATAGACATATACGCCGGTTCTATGCCACCTCACTACTGACTGTTTCTATGGGAAATCCTGGTGAGAACTGTACGCTGCTCTATTACTTGCGGAAGCCACTTCAGGACTTTCTTGTTTATACCACCAACAGCCTAGGCTCCAGAACTGTTTGCGTCCTCTCATTGACCCTGAACCCCAATCTGTTTTCCCCCTGTATGACTACCCTGCCTTTGCCCACTGTCAAACCCATCCCGCCAGCTTCGCTGCATCAGACTTGCCATCGGAAATTCCGGCCCTGCGGTGGTGGTGATATTCGCCTCAAACAGAATCTGGGTCGATACTCACAGTCTCACGGACATGTGCCCTGGTCCTACACCTGCCCATCCCTACCTTTACTTCTAGAATCTCCAGCAGAAGACTGCATGCTGCCTTAGGACCATTGAGCACCACTTTGTCTGCTACCCATTGACTGCTGCGGGTTCGAGCTACAGGACTGGTCGAGATTGCTAACTGATGGCTCGGGTGGTTTGGTGATTCTATCGGTAGGATGGCGCGACTCCGTGTGATGTCAGAATTTTTTTTAAAGGGTGAACCTCCACTTTAAGGATACGGACTTCACTACACGTCTGGAATCCACGATCCGCAACTACTTTGTGGAAAATGCTTCTCCGGACTTGTCCCCACTTACTCTTTGGGAGGGCCACAAGTGTGTAGTCCGGGGGGAACTTTTGGCCCAGGCAGCGAAACTTAAGAAGTTACTCCAGGAGACCATAGCGGAACTAACATCTAGGATCAGAGGGCTGGAGGCTTCGCACAAAGCCTCCATCTCAACACTCTCTGCAGGAGCTCACGCATACCCGCTCCTTGCTCCTGGAGGAACTAGGTAAACGAGCCAGACGACGCTATGTTCTTCACCAGAGAGTGTTTTATGAACAAGGCAATAAGTGCGGGAGACTTTTGGCAAGGGCGGTGCGAGCTTCCAGACCCTCCAACACAATTCACCAGATCCATGATCACCGTGGTGTTGCCCTGTCTAAAAACGAGGACATAGCGAAATGTTTCGAACAGTACTACACAAAACTTTACAAACTAATGCCTTCTAACCAGAATCCGGCCCAAGAGGCATGGAGATCGGAGGCTATTAGGAATTTCCTGACCAAGTACTGTCCAAGGCAAGTTCCGGAGGCACGCGTGGCAGAATTAGACCTGCCCCTCTCTGCTGAGGAACTCCAAAACGCGGTGAAGCAAATGAAACCGGGAAAGAGCCCAGGACCCGACAGGTTCACGCTGCAATATTATAAGTCCTTCTTAACTGTCTTGTCTTCTAAGATGATAGATACCTTCAATGCTCTAGCATCCCCTTTCGTCCCAATGGGTCGTTTGTTGGAGGCACATATACCGGTTATACCGAAAGAAGGTAAAGACGCCACACAAGTCCAGAACTATAGACCGATATCACTTCTCAATGTGGACATTAAGTTGTACGCCAAGATCCTAGCAAATAGGCTGTCCCCGTTCTTGCCCGGTTTGGTCTCCCAGGACCAGGTAGGGTTTGTCCCTGGAAGAGAGGCCAGGGACAATATTACCAGGGCATTGAATCTACACCATTGGCTCACTGTTTCCGGGACGCAGGGCTTCTTCCTATCCCTTGATGCGGAGTAAGCATTAGACAGGGTAGCCTGGGACTACATGCGGGAAGTTTTGAAGATAATTGGCCTTCACCCTCGCATGTTGGCACATATCTCCGCATTGTATTCCACTCCCAGTGCATGTGTACGAGTTAATGGTGACCTGTCGGACGCCTTCTCCATAAGCAATGGTACCCACTAGGGCTGTCCCGTCTCCCCTGATTTTTGTTCAAACCCTGGAACCTTTTCTTAAACTACGTTGCAATCCCGATATTAAAGGCCTGATGGTGGGAGGCAGGGAGTACAAAGTAGCGGCTTTCGCTGATGATGTACTCCTTTCTTTGTCGCTGCCGAGGATATCCCTACCAAATCTGCTGAAAGATATAGAGAGCTTTGGGAAGTAATCCCATTTTAAGATTAATTATTTGAAATCCCATGCCCTGAATGTGTCACTCCCGAAGTCCGACGTGGAAGGCTGCCGGAGTTCCTTTCCGTTCCTCTGGAATGAAAGAGCCATTACGTATATGGGCATTCAAATTACGGCGGATTTGACTCACCTTTATAACGATAATTTTTTAACTGCCCTTAGAAGGGCCCAACAGGATTTAAAAGACTGGGGGCCCTTAATCTTTCTTGGTTCGGTCGTTCCGCCCTCCTGAAAATGATAGTTTTACCACGCCTATTGTACCTCATGCAATGTATCCCGATTGCCTTACCTCCCTCCTTTTTTGCAACGTATAAGACGGCCGCTTCAGCGTTTATCTGGAAGAATTCGCCTCCCCGTAATTAGATTCTCGCTGGTAACCCGCCCAAAGGCCAAAGGTGGTATCGGTCTTCCAGATCTCTTCCAATACTACCTGGCGGGCCACCTTGTGCGAATAGTGGACTGGAACGTCCATGAGACTAGGAAGGGATGGGCGGTGCTGGAAAAGTCCTTCACACAGTTCCCCCTTGATTCGCTCCCTTGGATGTCACCTCGACCCTGGCCCCCAGAAATTAAAGCGGGAGTTCACCCAAAAATCAACTTTCTGCAGTTAGATCCAGCATACTGCTGACATCTGCAGTATGCTGGTCTTTATTTTATTTTGGTACTTATCGTTATAGCAGTAATTCTTCTATTGCTCCGAGCGGGGAATCCTTCGGGGAATGGGCGTTCCCGAAGGCAAGCAAGTTGATTGACGGCCTTCGATAGCGCGTCACGGCTTCCGAAAACAGCCGAGGTGACACTTGGCTGTTTACGGCGCCTGCGCCTGCCGTGTAGAGCTGACTGCGCAGGCGCCGTAAATTGCCGAGCGTCACTCGTGTATCTTCGGAAGCCGTGACGCGCTATCGAAGGCTGTCAATCAACTTGCTTGTCTTGAAGGGAACGCCTATACCAGGAAGTTATCCCCGCTCGGAGGCATAGAAGAATTACTGCTAAAACGATAAGTACAAAAAAAAAGACCAGCATACTGCAGATGTCAGCAGTATGCTGGATCTAACTGCAGAAAGTTGATTTTTGGGTGAACTCCCGCTTTAAGATGCATCCGCTTCTTCACCCATCTCTTAGAGCCTTTGGGCGAGCGACGAAAATTCAGTAATTTTCCTTGGTTCCGGGGCCGTTGACCTCATTAAGGGGTAACCCTGAATTTTTGCCAGGTCTATCCTCCTCATCCCTGAAACGAGACTGGCCGCACGACCGGGTCCAAGCACGTAATTTTTTTCTTTCGTGGATCCCCCCGCTCCTACGCAGATCTGGTGTCTGAATCCCCGTCCAACTCTTTCCCCTTCTGGTCCTATAGACAGTTAAGACACTTTCTCTCTTCGCAACCGACTTCGGAAATTTGGACGTGGCAGCTGACACCCTTCGAAAACCTATGTTTGCAGTCTTCTCCACAGAGACACCTGATCTCCAGTATATACCCGATTCTCTCAGATAGTATCCCCAAATCTCCAGATCGTATTGCCTGAGAATCTGAGCTTAAGAGCTCCCTGAATGAGGAGGACTGGGCCCGTATCGATAAATGTATCCATAAGGGATCTCTTAATGTTGCTACCCAGGAAACCTGCTATAAAATTGAAACGCGCTGGTATAGAACCCCGGCTCTCCTGCACAAATTTTCCCCAGCGGTTCTGGAAACGTGCTGGAGAAGTGGGGAGGGGGACCATGCTCCACATATGGTGGGACTGTGATTCCCTCCAGCCATTCTGGAAAGAAGTGCATGAGCTTATTGCACACGTTACTACCTATACCAAGACTACTCCCCAGCACAATATCTCCTACATCACACGCATTTGACCAGATTTGAGTACTTTAAGTCCCTGGCCATGCATATGGTGAATGCGGCGAGGCTCTGCATCCAGGTGCATTGGCGCTCCACACACACTCCGACGATTAAAGAATGGTTTAGCAGGATCTCTAAGATCGAAGAAATGGAAGAGCTAGTTCATATCTCCCAAGAGCGCATCGCGAAATTTACAAACACCTGGGCATGTTGGACCCACTTCAAAACAACTCCGCATTTCCAAGCCCATGGTTTTTAGACTGCCACCATTATGGGCCTATCCCTACGGAGTTAGTGTTGCAGTGCCCTTCGGGTGTGACCTCCCTGGCGGAGGACCGCCGACACTGATGACTCCCCACCGCTGGTCCTTCTCCCCCTCTCTCCCCCTCCCTTTTTTTTCCCTTCCTTTTTCTTTCTCTCTCCCTCCTCTCCTCTTTCTCTCCGCTTTTTCCTCAGAAAATGTTCTGTGTTATGATTTGATTATCGGCCATATCGTCACAGCTTAACAGTCCCAGACGATGGGATTGTACTCTTAGCAGACATGCTAACCCTGACACCCTTTTGCTATATGTATATGCCATGTAAACTTGCATCAATCTATTTCCATGTCTGTATATTGTACTGTTTCATTATCTTTCAATAAAATTGTTTATGGAAAAAAAAAAAAAAATTACCCCGCACCTCAGCAAGTCTTGCACTGCCCCATTAAAGAAGTCCAGGGAGTTGGAAGGAGAAAATTTGAGGGAAAGAATCTGGTGAACAGGAAAGAAACTATCTTGTACCCCAAAGTGACCACCTGACCCATTGGTCGGGGAGCAAGGAGATCCACCGAGCCACAAACCCGCGAAGCCATCCCCCCACCCATGAGTCGGGCGGGGGCAAAACTTCATGCAGTAGCAGGCTTGATTGCCGGCTTGTTTGGCTTGCGCACCCAGGGACGCTTTTGTCCCCCAGCTGGACCTTTGTCAGTCTAGGAGGATCTGTCGGCTAACCCTGACTGACGAAAATACCGCTTCTGTGCGAAATAGTAGGGTCTTACGGCACGGCCCCCTTCCCTTAGTGGACTGAGGGAGAAGCATACTCTTACCTCCAGGGACATCCTTAATGATGTCGTCCAGCGCGGTAACAAAAATCCTCCCACCTTTGAAAGGCAGATCTGCCAGAGCTTTCTTGGAAGCTTGTTCAGCGGACCAGCATTTACGCCAAATCAGGCGGTGCAATACCACTGCAGATACAGAGGCCCTGGAAATTAAATGGGTCACACCCAGGGTTGCGTCACAGACGTACACAAGTCCCTGTACCAACTGGTCAACCAGTCTCACGCATTCAGGAGGAAGCTGGTGCTCCTCCACTGTCTGGTGTAAGATATTTGCCCATTCAGCGAGTGCCTGAGACACCAAAATCGCAGCCAAAATATGCCGCAACGCTGACCCCAGCATGGTGAACATGGAACGGCTCAGCTGTATCCTGCAGCTTCAGAGAGTCCCTCACAGCACTGATAAGTGCACTTACAAGTGCCCCGTCTTGCGCGGACCCAGATGAGGGGTCCTCCTCACCAGGGAGATCCTGGTCCGCATCCTCTAACATTCCAGAACCGGGGTCCCGTTCCTGCAGCCAAGCCCTAATCTGAGTCTGAGCATTCCCCCGACGATGGCAGGGGGAGGGGGCGCTTTTTACCCCCCTTACGCCCACATGACGCTTCCACCCTGGCCACAAATGACTCTAGAACAGCAAACAAAGTATCCATGGGAACAGCAGGTTCAGGGGCACCGGTTGCTGCCACTGGAATGTTTAGGGAAGACAAGCCAGCTACCGACTCCAAATTGTCCACTGACAGCCCTTAGGGACCAAGTCAAGACACCTTAACCAAAAAAAATCCACCCTCCTTGCTGCACTGACCGGGGGGTTACCCAGGGAACTCACCACCCAGCAAGGGACCGTTCAGCACACAGCACATGTTTGAGGAAACCTGTGAGGTGAATTGCGCTGCTCGCGCCATGTAGGAAGTCAGCCAGTGCTAGAGGCCTAAACCTAATCCAAAATGGCCGCCAGACGCCTCAGAGAAAAGGGCGCGGACCACAAGAAAATGGCTGCCCACAATGCAGAGCTGCGTCACAGCGCGGCCAAGGAAAAATGGCCGCCAATCCAAAATAATAATATAAAAGGCACGCAAGAGAAAAAATTGTGTCAGCGCCACCAAAATGGCGCCTGAACGCCGCGATGTGGATGAGAAGGCCGTAGCTGAGACTTTCAAACATACAGACCACTCCCGCAGAAAGCAGGCCTCGACAGCCCCACAGTTCCCAGCCGGGACCTAGAGTCCCCCCACAGGCATACCAGGAGGAAAAAAAAAAAGATGACAGAGGGCAGAGAAAGGGAGGACAGGAGAACCCCTTAATCCTAGGAAAGCCCAGCCGTTCCATCCTGCCGAGGCAGGAGGAACCGTACTTACCCGCCCTTGCGAGGACATGCTGGTGCGTCCCTGACAGGCCTACAACCGAGTAGTACGGAGTAGCTGTAGGCCCAGTCCACTGTGACAGACAACAACAGCCCAGTCATATGTGGACCCCAGAGCATATAGCTTACCGGCCATCCCTGGAGCCATGGGGTCCGTGGTGGCAAACCCAGCGCGTAGCTAAGGGCTGCTCACGCTCGATGGCCGGACTGGGGGGGACTACAAGAATCTATAAATATCAAACCTGTCACCCAGCCGGCAGTTGATAGAAGATTCTTAAAATAAAATAATAATATTAATTAAAAAAAAAAAAAAAAATTATTTAGGACCCTGGGACCAAAAGGGAGCCAGGTCCTACTCCTCTATTAGGCAGGGGAAAAAAAAGAGTTGCTGACTGCACGGCGAGGGGTTATGACCGGAGAGATCGCCCCCTGGGCGGAGCTGTTAAACTCTGTTTTTTTTTTTTTTAAAGTGTATTTTGTGCGTGTACTCGAGAGAGGAGCCGGACTGCAGGAGTTGGGAGTAGGCAGGCCTCCCCCAGAGGCAATCTGCCACCTTTCTCCATGCCCCGGGTGGGGGTCCTCCCACACAGCCCGCCCTACCTGCTCCGCTTTGAAGCCCAACGGGGCAGAGGGACTCCCTATAAGGGAGTGAAAGGATCTAGCCCGCTCAACCAGCCCCGTTAGTCCTTCGCCTCTCTTTTTTTAGAGACCGCTTGGTCAAAGTGCGTGCATGTTAACCCAATTTTGAGTGTGTGTGTGGTGTTTTTTTGTGGGAGAGGGGTGGGCGTACTAAGCACAGGCTTACCTCGCATAGCACACCCACCGGGAGCCGGGCTGAGACCACCAAACTCAATTCACATGTAGCGAGACCGGGATCCGAACCCCTAGCTGCAGAGGTGAATGGCTTGTCAGCGCAGTGCCAATCGCATTGAGCCACCGCAGCTCCCTTGTTAAACTCTGTTAAAATAACATGTATTTAGGATATCCAACATGTTCTGCCTAGTCCTCTCCTATTAGACGGAACATAACCCATATATCAAGACTTGAGAAGGCTATGTCCGTCTATGGACGAAAAGAGAAAACAATTTTTAAATTTGCAGAGAATTCAAATGTCATGCGTATTGGATGCAGTTCAGAAAGCATCCAATTTGCATATATGTGAACGCAGCCTAAGAATCTAACAAAACACCATTCTAAACCATAGTTACATAGTTGGTGAGGTTGAATAAAAAGACACAAGTCCCTCAAGTCCAACCTGTTGGTGTGCTTTTATATTAATATTACATTGTATATACACACCTGTATGTTGTGGTTGTTTAGGTGCCTAATAGTTTTTTGTAATTATTGATGCTCTCTGCTGAAGCCACTGTTAATGGAAGAGAATTCAACATCCTCACCGCTCTAACAGTAAAGAACCCTCTACACAGTTTAAAGTTAAACCTAATTTTAGTAAATTTCCATGTGTCTTTTTAGATTCCCTTGCGCGGAAGTGTTTTATGCCTATTGTGGGTTCACCAGTACGGTATTTGTACATTGAAATCATATCCCCTCTCAATCGCCTATTCTCCAGAGAGAATAAGTTCAGTGCTTGCAGTCTTTCCCCGTAGCCAAGATCCCCCAGTCCCTTTATTAGCTTTGTTGCCTTTCTCTGGACCCTCTCCAGCACATCCCTTCTGAGGACTGGTGCCCAGAACTGGATGGCATACTCCAGGTGTGGCCAGACCAGAGTCTTGTAGAGTGGGAGAATCATAATTTTATCTCTGGAGTGAACCCCTTTTTTAATGCATGCCAATATTCTGTTGGCTTTGCTTGCAGCAGCCTGGCATTGCATGCCATTGCTGAGCCTGTCATCTACTAGGACCCCGAGGTACTTTTCCATCCTAGATTCCCCCAGAGGTTCGCCCCCTACGAATAGATTGCATTCATATTTTTGGCACCCAAATGCATTATTTTACATTTTAAAACATTAAACCTCATTTATACAAAAAAAAATAATCGCGCAACTCCAAACATTTAAATGTTTGGAGTGAAATAGTTATATCAAAACCATAAAGTGATGAAAAAATTGAGGTGTTGATACACCATGTACCAGGTGAACAAAAAATATATAAATAAACCCAAAACAAAGAAAGAAAGAGGTAATTGAGTGATCAAAGTCCTCAAAAAAATATATCAAAGAATATCCTGACCACCAGATACTTCCAAGCAATAGTTCATTAATCGCTGCAGACTTTAACCCAACATCTTGAAGAAACTTGAATCTTTATATTCAGCTGAAGAAATCTAAATACTGACTCTTACCCAATCGTTGGAGCCCGGTTTTAAGGAGTGCTTCTATCTTGCAAGAAGGAAGAGAAAAGACTTCAGCTGTCTTTCCAGGCCGTATGACACAAGAATGGTAGTCAGATTTCAGTTTTCAGCTTGGAAGATGCGGGATAATAAATTCTGAACACGTAGACTCAGTGGAAATGGAGGGAGAAAAAAAATAGATCCTTATAGTGTAGTATATATAAAGAATTTATTTAAAAAAAAAACACTTTAAAAACTTGACAGCAGGCACCAATCCACTTTTAAAATTCTCACAGCAAATCACTTCATCATAAAAAAATATGTAAAAATTCAGGATAGAAAAGAAAAAAACACAGCATCAAAAAAATATATTGTAAATAAAATATACAGCCAAGGAGTGAACCAAAGAGCTTGAGTATATGAGTGTGATAAACACCCGACATGTTTCCCCATAACTGGCTTCAATTGGGAAAGGAGACCGACTTCCCACGTCACCACATCACACTTAAATACTTACACACAGCAAAGACAGAATAGTTTCAATAGATACATTTAAAATAAAATACATATATATGAGAAACCATAAAAATATTTTATTAATAATCTAGCTAGTCTCTGCTTAGATAAGGACAGCAAAAATTAATTGTCGGCCGGTATTAATATTACAATTTAGCAAAAATAAATATTAAAAAATATTTAAAAATAGAAAAATTAAAAGTTAACATTTTAAAAATTCAGAAGGCGAAGGTCGGACACATCAACTGTTAGCTATATAACAGTTGACGTCCCACTCCACGTTGAAACCGAAGGGTCGATAACACTGGAGGTCATATATCCATCAAGTTTCACGTCGAGATACATGTCTCACCAAGTCATCTCCCCTCCAGTGTGGAGTATATTTCTCAATGGCCAGTACTTTCAGTAAAGAGGGATCCTTGTTATGGTGAAAAAGAAAAGGTTTTGAAACGCTATGTTCAGTAAAACCTTTGGAGATATTTCCTATGTGTTCCCAAATTCGAATATTCAGTGCTCTTTTGGTTCTACCAATATATTGTAGCCCACAAGGGCAAATAAGAAGATAAATTACTCCTTTAGTTTCACAAGTAATAAACTCCTTGATTTTGTAGGTCCTAGATGTCACATATGAACTAAAGGTAGAAGATCTCATAGTTTCAGAATTCTTACACACTTTACATCGCCTACATGGAAAGAAGCCTTTCAAGTAATTCCTAAAGGACAGTTCCAGAGGATAAGAAGAAACTGTTCCAGAATAGAAGACTTTAAAGAACAAGCTGATATCCTTAAAAATCGCTTCCTAGACAAAGGATATAAAGCTGCCACACTGGACAGTGATCTCACCAAAATTACTAACATGGAAAGGGAAACACTTTTAAAACCCAAAGCCAGGAATACAAATAATAATGGTTTTGAGTGGGCATTTGTTACGACTTTTTCATCACAACATTGGTGGGTTAACAAAACTATGAAAAAGCACTGGAAAATTCTCAAAGGAGATGATATACTGGGGGTACATTTACCCACCAGACCCAATGTCATCTACAGGAGAACTGCCACTTTGAAGGATAGATTGGCACCCAGTGCTGTTGACATATACCCCCCAAAATGTGTATGTTTGGTAACTTGAAAGGCTTCTTTCCATGTAGGCGATGTAAAGTGTGTAAGAATTCTAAAACTATGAGATCTTTTACCTTTAGTTCATATGTGACATCTAGGACCTACAAAATCAAGGAGTTTATTACTTGTGAAACTAAAGGAGTAATTTATCTTCTTATTTGCCCTTGTGGGCTACAATATATTGGTAGAACCAAAAGAGCACTGAATATTAGAATTCGGAAACACATAGGAAATATCTCCAAAGGTTTTACTGAACATAGCGTTTCAAAACCTTTTCTTTTTCACCATAACAAGGATCCCTCTTTACTGAAAGTACTGGCCATTGAGAAATATACTCCACACTGGAGGGGAGATGACTTGGTGAGACATATATCTCGACATGAAACTCGATGGATATATGACCTCCAGTGTTATCGACCCTTTGGAGTGGGACGTCAACTGTTATATAGATAACAGTTGATGTGTCCGACCTTCGCCTTCTGAATTTTTAAAATGTTAACTTTTACTTTATAAATAAATAATTTTTCTATTTTTAAATATTTTAATAATATATATTTTTGCTAAATTGTAATATTAATACCGGCCGACAATTAATTTTTGCTATCCTTATCTAAGCAGAGACTAGCTAGATTATTAATGAAATATTTTTATGGTTTCTCATATATATGCATTTTATTTAAAATGTATCTATTGAAACTATTCTGTCTTTGCTGTATATATATATATATATATATATATATATATATATATATATATGTCTGTATTGGTAAAGAACATGGTATTTTTTACAATTTTTTCTGTAATCTGAAGTTGTCTTACTTCGGTGACCCTGGGGGTGGGACTAAAAAAATCTCACTTCCGGTGTCACGCCCGTCCAGGAAGTATTCAAGTGTGATGTGGTGGCGTGGCAAGTCAGTCTCCTTCCCAGTTGAAGCCAGTTATGGGGAAACATGTCGGGTGGAGCTATTCTTAAAACGCCATCACACTCATACTCCAGCTCTTTGGTTCGCTCCTTGACTGTATATTTTATTTACAATATATATTTTTTTTTTGATGCTGTGTTTTTTTTCTATTCTATCATGAGTTTATGATGAAGTGACTTGCTGTGAGAATTTTAAAAGTGGATTGGTGCCTGCTGTGAAGTTTTTAAAGTGTTTTTTTTTTATAAATTCTTTGGATATACTACACTATGAGGATCTCTTTTTTCTCCCTCCATTTCCACTGAGTCTACGTGTTCAGAATTTATTATCCCGCATCTTCCAAGCTGAAATCTGACTACCATTCTTCTTGTGTCATACGGCCTGGAAAGACAGCTGAAGTCTTTTCTCTTCCTTCTTGCAAAATAGAAGCACTCCTCCCCAAGATAAGTGATTATACATCGGGGCCCGGCAGGCTGATGCACAAGCTCATCTGACCTCCTTAAAACCGGGGTCCAACGAGTGGGCCAGATTCAGAAAGATCAGCGGATCTTTCTGCTGGCGTAACGCATCTCATTTACGTTACGCTGCCGCAAGTTTTTCAGGCAAGTGCTTTATTCACGGCGGCGTAGCATAAATCACCCAGCGGAATTCAAATTCGGCGGTTAGGGGGTGTGTATCATTTAAATGAAGCGCGTCCCCACGCCGAACAAACTGCGCATGCGCCGGCCGCGACTGAATCCCAATGCGCATGCTCCAAATGACGTCGGCAAATTGTCATGCTTTCGACGTGAACATAAATTACGTCCAGCCGTATTCGCAAAAGACTTACGCAAACAACGTAAAAATTTAAAAACTCGGCGCGGGAACGACAGCCATACTTAACATAGGATACGCCGCACATACCCCTCATATAGCAGGGGTAACTTTACGCCGGAAAAAGCCGAAACGCAAACGACGTAAAAAAAAAGCGCCGGGCGGTCGTTCGTTTCTGAATCGACGTAAATACTAATTTGCATATTCCTCACGTAAACAAACGGAAGCGCCACCTAGCGGCCAGCGTGAAATTGCAGCCTAAGATACGACGGTGTAAGAGACACTTACACCTGTCGGATCTTAGGGATATCTATGCGTAACTTGATTCTATGAATCGGGCGCATAGATACGACGGCCGGACTCACAATCACGATGGCGTATCAGGAGATATGCCGTCGTATCTCTTTTCTGAATCCGGCCCAGTATTTATATTTCTTCAGCTGAATATAAAGATTCAAGTTTCTTCAAGATGTTGGGTTAAAGTCTGCAGCGATTAATGAACTATTGCTTGGAAGTATCTGGTGGTCAGGATTTTCTTTGATATATTTTTTTGAGGACTTTGATCACTCAATTACCTCTTTCTTTATTTGTTTTGGGTTTATTTATATATTTTTTGTTCACCTGGTACAGGGTGTATCAACACATCAATTTTTTCATCACTTTATGGTTTTGATATAACATTATTTCACTCCCTTGTGATTGCACATTTAAATGTTTGGAGTTACGCACTTATTTCTTTTTTGTATGTATGTCTTTGAAGTTTAAGTATTTGAGCTTTGAATAGGTAGCAGCACTCCCCTATTTAAATTAATTTTTCACTCATTTTTTTCATTCCTTCCTTTATTTAGAGGTCATATATCAATTTTTCCTCACTTGTAAGTGGGTTTAGTGCAGAGTTTTCCCCCCTTTTTTTATTTTATTAAACCTCATTTGCCATGTAGTTGCCCACCCCATTAATTTGTTTAGATCTTCTTACAAGGTTTCCACATCCTGCGTATACATTTTTGCCCTGCCTAGCTTTGTATCGTCAGCAAATGCTGAGATTTATCAGTTTTTACCCATCATCCAGATCATTTAGGAGTGTGGAAAGTGGGGGACCCCACTTTCCACACCAGACCATTCCGAGTACTTCCGATTTATCACCACCCTCTGGACTCACCCCCTGTAGCAAATTCATGTACTCACCCTTACCCACAGCCCAAATGTCTGATCTTGTAAATCTTTTGGTAACAATTTAATGTGCAGATCACATATACTGTAGATTCCAGCCCACAGAAAAAAAAACTATCTTTTATTTTTCCATGTGTAAAATATAAAATTAGAGTCTGAAAAGTAACTGATATGTTGATCAACTATCCCTAGGACAGTTGAATACTACAGAAAGGAGGAGAGGAAAGAGATACATTGGAGGGCCCCCACTTCTCCATCCATTTCGCCCTCACTGCATAAATGATCGCTCCCCAGTTGAGCAAACCAATATCTATCTCCAAAGCAATTATACACAAAGTGGACTACAACCATAATTCCAAAACGTTGGAGCCACTTTCATTAAGGAACAAGGTAAATACGATGGCCCCAAATATTACGTGAAGTGTGCACTAGTGCTTTTTTTCCCCCTCTGGTGTTTTACTTTCATCATGTTTCACACCTTTTTTAATGACGTTAAGAATGTACTATACGTGTGAACAGGGTAAATTTTCAATGTTAAAAGCACCAAGGCCATCTATATAGCACTGTTCACAAACGGCACAATTACAGGAATAATTGCATGCATGGAGCCAGGAGTGAAAGCAAATTTGGGTGAGAGGTTCTCATTATATAGTTCAATACTAGAATAGAGTTTTAATTGTGGCAAAAATAGTTGAAATAATAAAAAAAAAACTGACATGTTTTAAATGAATGCAAACCCTTTTTAAAGTAAAGGATATCATCACATTTATGTTGATACTCAGCGAGCAGGTGGCTGAAAAACAGGTAAGAAGTAAAAAACTATTATTAGTATAGAATTAAAAGGTGGAGCGAAACAATATGAAGATTTAATTACATGAATATGTTCAGCAATAACATTTACTAGATATTTCAACAATTTTGATGTTACAGCCTCATGGGCTATAAAATATACTATACAGGACACACCAAAAAATAAAGGTAAATTAAAAAAAAAATACATTTGGGCCACATTTACTGATTGCAAGACATTACAGAATGCAGGTATACAATACTAAAATGACATGCATGACAGGCTTGCAGAAAAGCAACAAATCCCAGAGAAAGTTGTTTTGCAAAAGCACACTCAGTGTGGTTAAATGTAAAACTGATTCCTTTTATGCCAAGCATTCTCCAGGTAAAAATAGGATTTTGTTGTACCTACTGTAAATCCTTTTCTCTGCATTCATTGGAGGACACTGCTTTAAATTATCACCTACTGGGTATAATTCCCCCTGCTGGAGTAGAATACAAAGTACAACTAAAATAAAAGTCAACCCAGGGGGTGGCTCCTGCTGGTGGCCAAAACCCCTTATACTGTGGAACTCAGTTTGCAATGCAAACAAAAAGGGTATTTATACACAAGGGCAGCAGCAAAGCTAGAGGATGTCGTTCCCTCCACTAAACACAGAGAATGTGATTTTACAGAGTACAGAGCAAAAAAAAAAAAAAAGAAGGAGCTATTGGAGGGCAAAGCTTTTGCTTTAGATCAACATCTGTGATATCCTAAAGCAGTGCCACAATGGAGCAGTTAAAAGAGAACATAGAAATAAGTGAGAGATGATACCGCTCTAAAAAAAATGCTGATCCCTTGGCTTTTCTTCCGTCCCACTAAACCAAAAAGGTGCCGGCTATACACAGGTGCATTGGATAGAAGAAGCTCCTGGACTGCCGCACTCCTTAAAACAATGTCTTTATTGTACAAATGGTGGCTGACATGTTTCACATCACATGATGTAAAACATGACAGCCATACCTCTCAACATTTAAAAAGTCCACTGCGGGACTGAGCGGGGGGGGGGGGTGAATCCAAGTTGTTGAGCGGGGGGGGGGGTTGGGGTTCTTGAGGGGGGGGGGGGGACGAAGTGGATGCCTCTCACCTTTGCACAGAATGTCTCCTCCCTCAGCAGTCATCGACGCGCCGCTACGGTTCCTCCTACAGCAGTACTGCCCATTCAGCTACGCCCGCCTCCTCCTATAGTACGGCTGCCATTCAGCTCCGCCCGCCTCCTCCTATAGTACAGCTGCCATTCAGCTTCGCCCGCCTCCTCCAGCAGTACTGCCCATTCAGCTCCGCCCACCTCCTCCTACAGTACTGAGGGGGGGGGGGGGCTTGGATCCTCTCAGTGCGGGAAATTTAACCCTTTAGCGGGACTGCGGAAAAATCCTGCAAAATCTGCGCTTGTTGGGAGGTATGCGACAGCCACCTTTTTCCTGTTGTTCACTTCATATTGACTGCATTGCTTTGGTTGTTTTTTGGATTTCATTTGTACAATAAAGACATTGGCCCAGCTTCAAGTAGCAATTGCGCCTGTGTAACCATAGGTTACACAGCGCAATTGCTTACTTGCTCCGGCGTTACGAATGCTCCCGATTCAGGAACATCGTAACGCCGACTGCAGCCTAAAATCTGCGTGGCATTAGGCTCTTATGCCACGCATATTTTAGGCTGCATTCTTGCGATGACCGCTAGGGGGCGCTCCCATTGTGCTCAGTGTATAGTATGCAAATTGCATACTAACACCGATTCACAATGTTGCGCGAGCCCTGCGTACGCAAGTTACGTTGTTTCCGTACGGCGTGTTTAGCGTAAGGCTGCCCCTTCTAATAGTAGGGGCAGCCAATGCTAAAGGATACCCGTCGTTTCCGTGTCGCGATATTTGAAATCTACGTCATTTGCGAAAGTGATTTGAGAATGGCGCTGGACGCCATTCACGTTCACTTTGAAGCAAATGACGTCCTTGCGACGTCATTTGCCGCAATGCACGTCGGGAAAGTTTCCCGACGGAGCATGCGCTCTACGCTCGGCGCGGGAGCGCGCCTAATTTAAATGATTCCCGCCCCCTATGGATCATTTAAATTGCGTGCTCTAGCGCCGGGCAATTTTGCCGGCGTGCCCTCGCAATTTACGGAGCTACTGCTCCGTGAACCGAGGGCAGCGGAGCAAATTTGCGGGGGCGCAGGGCAAAATCGTTGCCCTGCGCCTCCGCAAATAAAGCGCAAATGTCTTTGAATCCGGGCCATTGTTTTAAGGTGTGCGGCAGTCCAGGATCTTCTTCTATCCAAAAAACATAGAAATAGACGGTCTAAAAATAAAAATAAATAAAAAATCAAGGTCTTGTAAAACTCGGTTACCATATGAATTGATGACCAGCTGACTGCCTTACAAACAAGAGAAATCAATGCCCAATAGGGAAAGCTGAGGATGCATTTGCTGTCCTCATAGCTCTTATCTTAATGCAGAGAATGCATTAGGCCCCATGCACACGAGACGCTGTTAAACACGTGTTCAGAGGCAGTTGGATACTTTTTTCAACTGCCCCTGAACACATTCAATGTTATCCTATGTGTCCATGCACACAGTCTCGTTTATTGCCGTTTTTAGGCAGTTGCGTTTAACCTCGTTTTTCCAGAAGCAAAAAAATGGGTTCAGACGCAAAAGGTTTTCCACGTTTCAGATGCAAAACGTGGCTAAACGCTGTAAGAAAAAAAAAAAATATATATATATATATATAAAACGAATTGCTTGCATTGCATTGTGGACACTCCACAACTTGTGGCAGGTGACGTGGCAAGTGGACAATCCACAACTTGTGGCAGATGATGTGGTCAGGTGACATAGCAAGTGGACAATCCACAATTGTGGCAGGTGACATGGCAGGTGATGTGGCCAGGTGACGTGGCAAGTGGACAATCCACAACTTGTGGCAGGTGATGTGGCAAGTGGAAATTCACAACTTGTGGCAGGTGAAGTGGCAAGGTGACGTGGCGAATGGACAATCCACAACTTGTGGCCAAGTGACATGGCCAGGTGACATGGCCAGTGGACAATCTACAACTTGTGGCAGGTGACATGGCCAGGTGATGCGGCAAGTAGACAATCCACAACTTGTGGCAGGTGACGTGGCAGGGGACGTGGCCAGATGACATGGTCAGGTCACATGGCAAATGGACAATTCACAACTTGTGGCAGGTGACATGGCAGGTGATGTGGCCAGTGGACAATCCACAACTTGTGGCAGGTGACGTGGCAGGTGACATGGCCAGGTGACGTGGCAAGTGGACAATCCACAACTTGTGGCACGTGACATGGCAAGTGGACAATCCACAACTTGTGGCAGGTGATGTGGCCAGGTGATTTGGCAAGTGGACAATCCACAACTTGTGGCAGGTGACATGGCAAGTGGACCTGCCACAACTTGTTTCTTAACTAAACGCTTTTAAAATGCAAATGTGGCAAAACGGGCGTTTCTAACCGCTGGTTTTAGCTTTTAAAAATGTGTGTTCCACAGAGTTTGCACCAGCGTCCCGTGTGCATGGGGCCTTAAAGTAAAGTGCAACTTGAAAGAATTCACAGAGCTTCACTCTTTCCACATTTTTGTTACGTTATAGCCTTTTTCCAAAGTGAAGTAAATTCATTATTTCCTCAAAATTCTACAAACAATACCCCATAATGACAACGTGAAAGAAGTTTGTTTGAAATCTTTGCAAATATATATTATATAAATAAAAAAAAATAAACATACATTAGGTATTCATAGCCTTTGCTCAAAACTGTTGAAGCACCTTTGGCACCGATTACAACCTCAAGTCTTTTTAACTGCTTGCCGACCAGTCGCCGCAGTTATACGGCGGCAGGTCGGCTCGGCTGCGTGAGATCACGTAGATATACGTCATCTCGCAGTTCAGCCAATAGGGGCCCCTGATGCCAACGCGCGATCGCTCGTTACAGAGCGAGAACCGGGAGCTGTGTGTGTAAACACACAGCTCCCGGCAGGTCCTGTCAGGGGGAGAAATGACTTATCGTCTGTTCATACAATGTATGACAGATCGCTGTTCATTTACCCATGTCAGTCCCACCCCCCCCCCCCCCCCCTTCAATTAGAACACACCCAGGGAACATAATTGACCCCTTCCTCGCCCCCTAGTGTTAACCCCTTCCCTGCCAGTGGCATTGTTACCCCTTCCCTGCCATGTCCGAAGTGTCCGCCAAATCGCTGCTCGCCGCCATTACTAGTAAAAAATATTTTTTTATAGAAATGCCATAAAACTATCCCCTATTTTGTAAACGATATAAACCTTTGCGCAAACCAATCAAACGCTTATTGCGATTTTTTTTTATTACGAAAAATATGTAGAAGAATACGTATCGGCCTTAAACTGAGGTAAAAAATATAGCGCAAAAACTAAAAACCGCAGAGGTGATCAAATGCCACCAAAATAAATCTCTATTTGTGGGAAAAAAAGGACGCCAAATTTTGTTTGGGAGCCACGTTGCACAACCGCGCAATTGTCCGTTAAAGCGCCGCAGTGCCGAATCGCAAAAAGTGGCCCGGTCATTGACCAGCAATATGGTCCGGGGCTGAAGTGGTTAAAGTATGGTGTTACGAGCTTGGCACACCTATTTTTGGGCAGTTTCTCCTATTCTTTGCAGTACCTCTCAAGCTTTATCAGGTTGGATGGGGAGCGTTGGTGCACAGCCATTTTCAGATCTCTACAGAGATGTTCAATCAGGTTAAAGTCTAGGTTCTGGCTGGGTCACTCAAGGACATTCACAGAGTTGTCCCGTAACCACTCCTTTGTTATCTTGGCTGTGTGCTTAGGGTTGTTGTCCTGTTGGAAGATAAACCCAGTCTAGAGAGATATGGAGTAGGTTTTCATCAAGGATGTCTTTGTAGATTGCTGCATTCATCTTTCACTCGATCATGACTAGTCTCCCAGTTCCTGCTGCTGAAAAACATCCCTACAGTATAAGGCCACCATCGCCATGCTTCACTGTAGTGATGGTATTGGTGCCTGGTTTCCAAAATTTCTCCTGACATGGCACTTGCCATTCAGGCCAAAGAGCTCAATTTTTGTTTCATCAGACCAGAGAATTTTGTTTCTCACAGCCCGATTCCCCTCTAGGTGCCTTTTGGCAAACTCCAGGTGGCGGTCATATGCCTTTTACTGAGGAGTGTTTTTTGTCTGACCACTCTAGTTCTGCAGAAATGTTTTTTCTTCTGGAAGTTTCTCCTATCGCCACAGAGAAATGCTGGAGCTCTGTCAGAGTTACCATTAGGTTCTTGGTCACCTCCCTGGCTTAGGCCCTTCTCCCCCCAATTGCTCAGTTTGGTCGGGGGGCCCGCTCTTGGAGGAGTACAGGAGATTCCAAACATCTTCTATTTACGAATGATGGAGGCCACTGTGCTCATTGGGACCTTCAATGCTGCAGAAATGTTTATTTACCGTTCCCCAGATCTGTGCCTCAATAAAAAAAGTCTGAGGTCTACAGACAATTCCTTGGCTTGGTTTGTGCAATGACATGCAATGTTAACTGTAGGACCTTATATAGACAGGTGTGTACCTTTCCAAATCACATCCAATCAACTGAATTTACCACAGGTGGACTCTAATCAAGTTGTAGAAACATCTCAAGGATGATCAGTGGAAACAGGATGCACCTAAGCTCAATTTTGAGTGTCATGGCAAAGGCTGTGAATACTTTGTTTTTTATGTTTAATACATTTGCAGAGATTTCAAACAAACAAACTACTTTCATGCTGCTATTTTGGGGTATGGTTTATATAATTTAGAGGAATCTGGATCTCAAGCTGAAAAATTTTGCTGTGGTGTTAAGCATACAGAAATCACTTTGAAGGCTGCCACCATGAGACCCAAAACTTGCAGGCAATAGCGATCACCTGCAAGCAGGCAAACCTGAATTTGTAGTTTCCAGCGTTTTTGTGACACAAGAAACAACTTGGCCTGGTTAGTATTCAACATCAGCCCAAGGAATTTCAAAGGTTGTGACAGAATCAGGATTTAAAATTCACCCAAACTCCTCCAGCCTCTAAACAGTGATTGACAGTTCCAAATGAGCCTCTACAACCATTATTCATCTTGACCTCAAGGCAGCCAGCACCGGCGCCAATGATCTGGTAAACACCTGAGGGGCCATGGCTGCAAATTGACAGTCCTCCAGCACTACTGCAAAGCACAAGAACCACTTGGGGCCCTAGTAAATCGGAACATGAAAGAATGCACCCTTGATATCTATGGATTCCAGAAAGACCTCCTGATGCCACTTCCTAACAGTGATTCTATCTTGAACTTGAAGTAGATTGACAAAAACAGTAAATGCTTTGTGGTCCAGGGCAATCTATTATTTGTATTCGATCACTGTATATAGTTCATACAATAGTTTTGGTGCTGCACATCAATTTACATTATTGGGTTTTGTGTATTAACCACTCCTTTGCAAGCTGCCTCTTCCCAATAGCACTGACAATTTGTTACGAACCATAGCACTAGACCTGGACAGTACCCTACAACTATCTCAAAATGATGCACAATGTGCCTAGGTGCATGAAGGATCCAATGCCTGAAGCAACATTACAGGTAGATCCCACATCTTAACCCAAGTGGAGTGGTACCCTCCAAGACTCAGCCAAGGAGTCAGACAATCAGAAAGCCACAAAAAGAACTGCAGTAGCTATGGTACAGCCAGGATCCTTAAAGGGGTTGTAAAGGAAAAACATTTTTTTTTTTATAATAAGCATCCTTTACCTGCAGACATTCCTCTTTTCACTTCCTCATTGTTCGTTTTTGCTCAGAAGTTGCTCTATTTCTTCTCTGTTCTGTTCACTTCCTGCTTGTCTGATTGTTGCTCACCACCGTGAAGGGAGGCTTTACTGTGGTGGTCAGTGACGTGCTCGCCCCCTCCCGGGAACTACATCTGTGCGGCATGACGCTCTCTTCAAGGAGGTGTGAATTACTGGGCGTGCCGCAATGCATACTGGGAAATGTAGTTCTTACATGAACTAGCGCGGCAAACCAGGAAGTGAATGAGAGAACAGAAACTAGAACGCCGGAGGTGATATAGATGAAGGAATTTAATAGGTATTTACTCGTTTTTAAACAGAATCATTACACTATTCTGTCCACAGTGGGTGACCGCGATATTGTGTCAATCTCGCTCCCTTTCTCGGCAAGATTGACCACCTACGAGCCCCATTGCGGGAGCCAGCGCCGAGCTGGCTTGCCGCGATGGAGACAAAGCCTTCATAGAAGCGACGGGAGATCCGACTTGGATTCCCGCCAATTCTAGTTGCGGCGTTCGGTATGCATTTCTGAGAGGGAGAACTCCACGCCAATTTTTTAATAAAAAAACTACATGGGTTCCCCCCCCAGGAGCATACCAGGCCCTTAGGTCTGGTATGGGTTGTAAGGAGACCCCCCCTACGCCGAAAAACCGACGTAGGGGGTCCCCCCTACAATCCATACCAGACCCGTATCCAAAGCACGCTACCCGGCCGGCCAAAAAAGGAGTGGGGACGAGCGAGCGCCCCCCCCCCTCCTGAGCTGTACCAGGCCGCATGCCCTCAATATGGGGGGGTTGGGTGCTCTGGGGCAGGGGGGCGCACTGCGGGGCCCCCCCACCCCAGAGCACCCTGTCCCCATGTTAATAAGGACAGGGCCTCTTCCCGACAACCCTGGGCGTTGGTTGTCGGGGTCTGCGGGCCGGGGGCTTATCGGAATCTGGGAGCCCCCTCAAAGAAGGGGGCCCCCAGATACTGGCCCCCCACCTTAAGTGAATGGATATGGGGTACATTGTACCCCTACCCATTCATCTGGAGGCAAAGTGTTAAAGTTAATAAACACACGACACAGGGTTTTTAAAATAATGTATTAGTCTGCTCCGGGGGCCCCCCCTGTCTTCTTTAGCTCTTTTAGCAGGGAGGGCTTCTTCTTCCGCTCTCCGGGGGGTCTTCTGCTCTCCGGGGGTCTTCTCCGCTTTCCATGTCGGTTTTTTATTTAAAAATTGGCGTGGAGTTCTCCCTCTCAGGAATGCATACCAAATGCCGCACCTAGAATTGGCGGGAATCCAAGTCGGATCCCCGTCGCTTCTATGACGCGCTCGCTGGAATGTGCTTTGTCTATTCCAGCTAGTGCGAGATGTCGGCACCATGTCGCCGAGAATCAGCGCGATGCTGTTGTGCTAGAAACACAATATCGCGGTCACCTACTGTACCTTGCAGACATTAATTTTAGGCAAAAATAAATAAAAAATTCCTTTACAACTCCTTTAATATATATCCTTATCTGAAAGAAAATATCTCCACAGCAAGAAATAAGCATCTTAAATAAAGACAAGAGCTCCATTACCTAAGTACACTAGCAAGATGGCTAGATGGGAGCGGGAGGACTTATATTGGGAATCTTCTTGCAGTTTTCTTTTTTTTTTTGTCATTGTCCAATCACCTGAAGGTAACTGCATAGAACCCATGGTTGAAATATCCTGTACAACTCAGAAATACATTTTTCAAAGTAGCAGAACTTTCACTTACTCTGAATCAATAATCTTTTGCTTGAGAGTTATTAATGCGGCAACATATTCATTCAAATTCTGAAATAAAAAAAAAAAACAGTATGTTCAAAACAGTTTAAAACCTATATAGCTTGGTATCACATCCAGATTTTGCTAAATTGACAACTTGGCCCCTATATTTGTCCAGCTCTGACAGACAAAATAAAGCAAGAAATATTGATCTCATATTTTTTGATGTTATTCAAAGAGTTGATTTTGGGGGGAAAAAAATAAAAAATCATGGTGTGCATGAATTACTAGTACTGATGAGAACTGTAAGGCATACTCTATGCGTTATAAGTATAGATGCGGAAAAGGCATTTGATCGAGTGAATTGGAAATTTTTATTGGCAGTCCTGCGCCATATAGGTCTGGGGGAACATATGATGCAATGGATATCCAAGATTTACTCACACCCGACGGCCCAGGTCAAAGTTAACAGTTTTATCAGACCCTTTTTCCCATCTCAAATGGGACGAGGCAGGGGTGTCCACTATCCCCTTTACTTTATTGTTCTTTCCCTTGAGCCTTTTTTGTGTAGGATATGTCTGAACCCAAACATTACCGGAGTTGGTGTGGGAGAGGAGCAACATAAAAAAAATCACAGCTTTTGCCGATGATATGCTCTTCTCCCTCACCAACCCTGTGGTTTCGCTGCCGAATCTGATCCGCAAATTTGAGACTTATGGTCAACTATCTAATCCACAGATTAATTTGAATAAATCAGAGGCAATGGGGGTAGGCTTACCTATCGAGAAGCTACAGACCTTAGACAAATTTCAGGCTCAAGTGGACAGATACAGCCTTGAAATATTTGGGAACATATATCCCCTCTAATCTATCACGAATCTATGAACTTAACTTCCCCCCCCCCCCCCCCCTATTGATTAGAACACGTATTTTGTTAAAGGCATGGAATCGGGGACTGCATTCATGGTTTGCTAGATGCAATCTCTTAAAGATGAGTATTCTACCCAAGTATCTATATTTATTTCAAACTCTGCCGATCAAGATACCATCTCAATACTTTAAACAGGTTCATTCCCTGTTTATTAAATGTATATGGGCACATAAGAGACCACGCACTCCCAGACTCCAATTATCCCGACCTAAACATAGTAGAGGGATTGCATTTCCAGATGTACTTAAATATTACCAGGTGGTACATATGGGGAGACTCAGACTGGAGCCGACATTCAATAGACAAACTCTGGGTTCGGATTAAACAAGAGCAAACTGATATTCTATTGAAAGGAGCACCATGGTGTTATGATAAGCTATCGCCCGACCTAAAGAGGCACCCACTGATAGGCCCTACAATACGAATTTGCTCACAAGTGATCATTAAAACCTCTCTCTCGACTATGGACTCGCCTCTGATGCCTATCCTCTGGAATCCGGGGATCCCTCCAGGTTTGAGAGATCATCACTTCTCCAATCTTCGACAAACTAATCACTTTCGTGCATCACAATTCCTAGCATCAGACGGTTGGCCATCCATAAACGGCCCTAATGGAACCGGCGGGCCCCTTCTGTTTACCTTTTTGGAACGCTCTGCAGCTCCGCCACTTCCTTTATACACTTAAATCACCAGAGAGGTTTAGACGACAATTAACCATATTCGAAGAATACTGCACGAAGGAGGGGACTTTGACACAAACACTCTCAAAAATGTACACTTTATTGATTTACCCTCCGGAAAAACTACATTTATCTTGGATAGAGAAATGGGAGAGAGATGGACTGTAAGTTTACAACTAGCTAAAGACAAAATATGATCGCTCTCTCGCTGAAATCATCTATATGTACCAAGATTCAGGAGATGAATTATAAAATACTAACAAGATGGTACTATACCCCACAGAGACTACATAAATTTTATCTGGAAATATCATACCGGTGCTGGAGATGTATGGAGTTGAGAGGTACGCCCAGGGCTGTGGAGTCGGTAGATAAATGTTCCGACTCCTCAGTTTTATGTACTTCCGACTCCTCTGTATTAATATGCGAATGTATTTTATACATTCCTTGAGGGAAAGAAACGCAACCTACCATCAAGTGGCTGGATAGTAGCAGCAGGCATAAACATCAGGAACAGGATCTTTACCAGTTCAAAAATACAAACCACATTATTTGGTTGTTTTAGAACAAAAACAAAGCTTATCTATAATGAACCAAAAACAAAATCTGTAAAACCTACAAATGGTTTATATTAATCTTGAAATGTAGTTATAGGCTTAGCAAATGCAAATCAATTCAATGTAGAGTTCTGAGGAAGAGAATTGCCTCTGCCAGATCCTCTTTCATAGAGGCTCTTAAGTCAGACTTTATTATTTTTAGGGCTGAAAATAATCTTAGAGAGGTAGTTGGGCTGCTGCTTTCTCCTTTGTGTGCTTATCTGCTGCTGAAGATAGGGCAGTGGGAGGATCCAGGAAGGGGCATTTATTCTAAAACTTGATTTTCCTAGGAGAATCCCATAGTCATGTTTAAAGTTTAAGCTAACAATCAGAGTTTACAAGTTTTTATAGCCTTAGCTAAATGACAGCAGTTTTTCCAATGGTTTACAGCTTCAGTCTTGAACTATTGGCCCTCCATTCCCTTCACTTATACAAGTGTCTCACTCTCTAGTCCTGCAAAAAACATATTTACTTATCAGTGAGAGGCTAGGTCACACATGGACGCTGCGTTCCCTGTAAAAGCAGAACACAACACTATGGAAAGTATAAGTATTGCAGCTCCTAATTGTGCGTTGCGTGCCATATAGTGAAGCACATGAAAAGCATGCTTCTTCACGGTCACTTAACGTGTTCGTTTTGCGGTTACGTGAGGCACTGCATGCATTGGTCTTTATTCTTACAGTAGAGAAGTCATTAATTATAACTTTTTGTGAATTGGGACATTTAAACTTGCTTTTTTTTTTTTTTATTACAATCTAAATTTAATAGGAGTGGGAGTCGGAGTCGGTGCATTGTTTGCCGACTCCAGGTACCCAAAATTTCCCCCGACTCCGACTCCGACTCCGACTCCACAGCCCTGGGTACGCCGTTACATATTTTTTGGTCGTGCCCAAAAATAACATCTTACTGGAAGAAGGTACGGAACATTAGTCAAAAATTTACAAACACCGGAGATGCCGGAGGACCCAGCCTTTTTTTTTACTACACGTTATGAATATACCTGTGAAAAAATATAAGCAATCTATCTTACGACATTTAGTAAATGTGGCCAAAGCATGTATTCCACTTAGGTGGAAAAATACGCTACCTCCTATGGTTAGAGGTTGGCTTCATAAAGTGGAAGAGATAAATAAGATGGAAGATCTTACACTTTCAGCACAAAACCAACAAGAAAAGTATGCAGGAGGTATGGAGATAGTGGAATAGGTTTATTTCTTCTGAAGGTCTGATCCTGCTTAATTCATAAAGGTCAGATATAGGTAGTACAATTTAAAATAGTTAATAACTAGTTGCCCATCGCCTACCCAGGGTATCCCCTGGGGGCCCCTCTCTTAAGAATCTTTTTTTTTTTTTTTTCTTCTTCTTCTCTTTGCCTTCTTTGGGTTTTTGTTTATACTGAGAAAATGGATAGGGTGATCCCAGACACAGTGATTGGAGGTGGTCCGCCCACTCGCTGCAAAATTGGCAGGATATCCTCCCTAGGGGTGCAGGAAGGATGTTATGAAGGATATGATTATTAATCTTTGATTTATTATTTTGATATATCTGTTATGTAACGGTTTATATCTGATTGTTATGAGAATCTGGACTCGCCCTTGGTGGTAGAAATAAAGTATTTGAGGGAAGAAGAAAAAAAAAAAAAAAAAAAAAAAGAGAACTGTAACAGTCTCCCTGTAACTAATTCAAAAAGTCTCTATATTTAATGCAGATGATTTAATAGGAAAGAAAAGAAAATTGGATTTTTAATAACAGCTTACCTGTAAAATCATTTTCTTGGAGTACACCACGGGACACAGAGCCTTTAATCATTACATAGTGGGTTGTATAGCTCCGCACCCAATGAAGACAAGTTCCCCTCTATATAACCCTTCCCATAAAGGGAAGTACTTCCGTTTTGTAACAAAGCAGTAAGGATCCCATAGAAGGGAGGGACGACTGTGTCCCGTGGTGTACGACAAGAAAATAATTTTACAGGTAAGCTGTTATAAAAAATCCTATTTTCTTTTTCGTACACCACAGGACACAGAGCCTTTAATCATTACAAAGTGGGACGTCCCAGAGCAATGCTCAATATGAGGGGAGGGAGACCGATCAAGCAGGCCGCCATCGGGCGTGAAGCCCTATACTGCTGCCTGCAGCACACTATGCCTGAATCCTCATGCCCCCTTATATCTATTTGATATGATTTGGTAAATGTATGGACTGAAAACCAAGTTGCAGCTTTACAGATCTGAGCCATAGAAGCCTGATGATGCACTGCCCATGAAGCACTTATCGCCCTGGTCGAGTGCGCTTTAACATGAAAAGGAGGATCCTCGTTCTTTAACCTATAAGCTTGGATTATCATTTGTCGAATCCACCTAGAAATAGTTGCTTTCGATGCAGCTTGGCCCTTTTTGGGACCATCTGGCAGAATAAACAAGACATCTGTTTTACATATCTGAGCAGTTGCTTGCAGATAAACTTTCATTGCTCTCACTACATCCAGAGAGTGCAATAATTTTTCCCCTACCGACTGCGGCTCATGAAAACAGAAAGGCAAACAACATCTTGATTTAAGGATGGGGAAGGTTGGGGACTCAACACAATTTTGTCCTTGTGACAAATTAAATAAGGTTCTTTACTGGAAAGAGCTGCCAATTCAGAAACTCTCCTAGCAGAGGAGATAGCAATCAAAAAGGCTAAATTTCCTACTCAAAAGAATTAATGGAATGGCACAGGGGAGGTTTGACTGGAGGATTTACCCACATTAACCCCTGAACAAATGCCTGGGACCAGGCAATGAGATCCCAATGGCCTCTGAAAGAAAACTGACAGAGCCGAGATTTGAACCTTAATGGAACTCAGGGCTAATTTCATATCTATGCCTATTTGACAAAAGGGCAGAACCCTACCAATGACATATTTTTGCGGATTCCACCCTCTGGATTCACACCAGGAAACATATGCCTTCCAGATTCTATAATAGATGAGCCTGGAGGCCGGCTTTCTAGCATTAATGGGAGTGGAGAGAACTGGACCTGAGAGCCCACGTTTCTTCAATATGTAGGTTTCAACAGCCAAACCGCCAAATTTAGCTTTCGGAAGGAAGGATGGAACACTGGACCCTGCGAGAGCAGGTCTTGGTGAAGTGGAAGAATCCACGGTTTCCCCACCGCCATCCTTACTATTTCGGTGTGCCAGGACCTTCTGGGCCACCAGAAGCACTGGTATTCCCTCTTTCCTGGCTTTGCAAAGCAGTCTCTGTAAGAGCGGAACCAGAGGGAATGCATAGATCAATTAAAAATTGATCCCGAGGAATCATTAGTGTATCTGTTCCGAGGGCTAGAGGATCTTTTATCCTTGACACAAAGGTGTCAAACTTCCTGTTGAACCTGGAGGCTAGTAGGTCTACATCTGGGGTCCCCATTTCTGGCACATGGCCCGAAAAATGTCGAGGTGGAGAGACCACTCTCCTGCTAACAGCTGCTGGCGGCTTAGGTAATCCGCTTGCCAATTCTCTACCCCTGGAATGAAAACCACAGAAAGACAAGGAATATGACTTTCTGCCCAAACCAATATCTGGTTCACTTCTCTTTGAACATCCCAACTGCGGGTGCCTCTTTCATGATTGATAAAAGGCACCGCAGTAGCATTGTCGGATTGAATCCGAACAGGGTAACCCTGTAATCTGCGTGTCCAGGTTTTAAGGGCTAGGTGCACTGCCCAAATCTCCAATATGTTGATGGGCAGGCTCCTTTCAAACTTGTAAGGCAAGGTGAATTTGCGCTTCTCCTTAATAGTATCAGATACAAAAATAAATGAAAAAAATGTGTTGACAGATATAATGGTGAATATTAATAAAGGGTTAAATTCTAATTAGGACACCTTGGGACTCTAATTGAATTCAATAGGTGAAGGAAGGGTTTGAGATGAAAAAACTTTCAATTTGGTGCTGCAATAGTGGAGTTTGCTGGAATATTCAGCAAGCAAAAGTATGTTAATAAAGTAATAGTGCGCAACCCACAAACATATAAGTGAAAAGTAAAATTACATATGTAAAAATAAACAAAAATAAAGTCTGTAATAAAGATTTCCTGTGTAAAAAAATAAATTTTTCAAAAAGCATAAACTGGTGAGATTCAGTGCATAAAATCAAATGCAGTCCATAAACGAACATTCCTAGTTTCTGACACCAGCGATCAGCTTGCTTCAATATAGGAAAATTGGTACATCCATGCAGTACAGATAATACGGTGGAAAATGTAGATGAAATAGCCTCTTACCAGAGAGACGATCTTATGGGCATATCATCCCCGACCTGGGAGCTGTAGTTTGTGCAGACAAGCAGGATCTGGCGTTCTGTGCTTCAGGTGCAACAGCACTTGTAATCCACTCCTCAGCAGTGAGGTGATCAGCGTATACAGCTCTCCCCGGATGTTTTAAAAAACATGTAGCAACAAAGTAAAAAAAGAAAAGGAAGACTTGATAGTGTAGTACTTTGTAGCAAAACACTTCTTTAATAAAAAAGTTTCTGAGTAGGAACAACACAGTTTTGATACTTGTGAAGTGACAGTTTAAACAGAAACAAATAGCGGTATCTCTAAAATCCAAATAACCTCGGTAACAACCAGCAGGCTAAGTAATAGCAACGTCTTTGAAAAATGATAGGCTCCATTTTTGCTACAAAGTACTACACTATCAAGTCTTCCTTTTCTTTTTTTACTTTGTTGCTACATGAACGCCAGATCCTGCTTGTCTGCACGAACTACAGCTCCCAGGTCGGGGATGATATGCCCATAAGATCGTCTCTCTGGTAAGAGGCTATTTCATCTACAATTTTCCACCGTATTATCTGTACTGCATGGATGTACCAATTTTCCTATATTGAAGCAAGCTGATCACTGGTGTCAGAAACTAGGAATGTTCGTTTATGGACTGCATTTGATTTTATGCACTGAATCTCACCAGTTTATGCTTTTTGAAAAAAAAAAAATTTTTACACAGGAAATCTTTATTACAGACTTTATTTTTGTTTATTTTTACATATGTAATTTTACTTTTCCTTTCAAACTTGGACCAAGTTCCTTGGCCAGTCTGAGTGGGCACCTCAACCCCAGAGAACGGTGAAGGTGGTAATCTTGACTGGTGAGACCTAAACCCATGGTCTTCCGGTCTCATAAATGTTTTGGTTGCTCCCACCAAAACAGATCCAAAGAATCTCCAGATGCAAGTGGAACTAACTGATTTAGGGTACTCCTTTTGAAACTCCATGACCTGAGGAGAAACGTCAGAAGGATCTTGGAGTGCAACCGACTCCCTGGAACTCCTGGGATAGCTGTCATTAACCCTAATGACTGCATAGTCTGGCATACAGATGCTCATGGAAGTAGCCTGAACGTTGAACAGAAAGAATAATTTTCCTCACTTTTTCTTCTGTTAGTAAATTTTTTTGATTCACCGTTTCTATTTGGTAATCCAAAAAGGTTAGTGTATGAGAGGGGACCAAGAAGGACTTCTTGATTAATTCTCCAGCCCAACTTCGAGGGTCTGGAGAATCAGTGATACATTTCTGGCCAGTTTTTGCTGATCCTGTGCAAAAATTAGAAAGTCGTCCAAATAAAGAACGATTAAAAACTCCCAGACGTAGCCATTATTTTTGTAAAGATTCTCTGGGCTGCAGAGAGAAAAAAATCTCTGGGGTTGGGGGGGAAGAATGAATTTCAGTCTGTAGCCTGACTTTATGATCTGAAGGACAAAGACACTTTCTGTCATTTCTATCCACCAACTGAAAAAACGGGGATAACCTTCCTTCTACCCCTGGCCTAGTGTCATTGTGTGCTCTTGGCAAGGGCTGTAGGAGTAAAAAAATGCTACACTCTTGGCCTTGTCTCTAATAAAAAAGAAACACTTTTTACCTAGGCCTTTACCAGACTTAAAATCTGGCTTGCCCTGACGACTAAGGTTTTTTATACTGAATTTATGATTTATTGGCAATTTTTCAGAGAATATGAATGATAATACAAAAAAAGTTTTAATCGCTCATGGTTAGTATTTGGCTGAAGCCATTCATTATCCATCAACTGTGTTTACTCTTTTTTTTTTCTTATATAATCTTTATATTATTTTACATTTTAAACCATACAAAAACTGTGTACAGACAAAAGAGTAAGGGGAAAGGGAAGGCAAAATGCACCCCAAGGGCAAATACTGACATCGGTAGCGCCAGAATACATCACACCACAACTGTAATTATTGCTAGTACGAGCCCATCCTATATTTTCAATCCCAGTGGACATTCCCACACACTTTGGGGGAAGGAGCTGGGGCTCGGTCAATAAATCAGAGCAGATACCTTACAGCATCCAAGGCTCACATAAAGTAAGAACATGTAAATAATGTACAAAAGGAAAAGAAAAAAAAATCAGCAAACACACCTGGTTCATTGGCTAGTGCGGTGTAACTATGCTAGGAACATAAATTCTAATTCTGTGTCTGGTTCTGAACCTGATTCAGTCCAGTTCGCCTGGACAAGCTGCCCGAAAGCAGGTTCTATCAACGTTAACAGAGCAATATCTAGACTAGAGGAGACTGGGGCCTGTCCGGGGTATGCCTCCGCCACGAGGTACAGATCAAGTCAAAGCGCTCACGAGTTCCCTTGCATGTGGCCACCCATTCCTCTGCTTCCATGATCTGTCAACTTCCCACGCCAGTCCAACATGCTCGGAACTCACGGGTTCTTCCAGTGAATTGGTGAATTGGCGGCATTATGAAGGTGCCAGAGAGCACTGCATTTATAATGAGAGAGGGGGATGGGGGTGGGGGAAGAGAAGCAGGAAGTGCTTTGGGGAGAAAGGCACATCTATGCCTAGGCTATCTGATATGCAGACCAAAAAAGGGTGAAACCAACGGACAGTCCCATCAAATATGGAGGAGTGTTGCCTTTTGCCTGTACCGCTCCCTGAGAACGTCCAGCAAAGATAGTTTGTCTCGCTTCATGGAAGGTAACAGCCTAACATCCCCATCAGTTATCCAGGAACCAAAAAAGGACAACTTCTCCCCAGGAGGAAGCCACCAACAGGCTCTAGTGGCGATGTTGAGGGGGCTAGGGACCTATTTAACCTGTCCCAAATTCTGAGAAAATGTGGTGTTGGTTGGTGATAAACCCCTATTGCTCGAAAAGACGGTGCGTAGCATAGATTATGGCCTGCCATGGTCTTTTCAAGGAGTACCCATAATTTAGAGGGGGTGTGAAATGTCCATTTAAGTATGCGCTGCAGAGCAATAGCTCTATAATATTGTAAAATATTGGGGATGCCAAGGCCTCTCAGCCGTTTGGGTCGTTGCAACAAAGCCATGGCTAGACGTGGCTTCCTACCTTTCCAAACAAATGAGGTAAAGAGGCTGCGAAGCTCAGTAAAAAAGCATCTAGGTAGGGACACAGGCACCATCTGCAGGATGAAAAGTATGCGGGGCAATACAGTCATCTTAATAATGTTTGTGTAGCCAATCCATGTGAAGGTTGCTCTATCCTAGGATTGTAAATCCTGATGCACCTTCCGAAGTAGGGGAGCATAATTGTGTGTATAAAGGGAATCTAGACTGTTGGTAAGTTGAATGCCCAGATATTTTATGGCGGTGGAAGCCCAAGTAAACGTGAAAGCTCTGAAGGTAGTAGAAAAAAGGAAAAATACTGCGCTTATCTAAACCAAAAAGTGAGCTGCTACACAGCAATGTGACAAAATTGAAAGAAGTAGTAAATATAAATGTAACGCTGGTGGTAATAGGAAGCACTCAAAATCAACTGAGTAACTAAAACAAATCAGACAAAAAGTCCATATATGTGAATATATAAAAACGCAATGTGAAAAAATGTCCATCAATACAATGTGAATAGACGCTGCGTAAATCATGGCACCAACATTACTTCCGATTATATGAAGTAGGTGGAATACGCTTACTGGATCCAAAGGATCTAACCGTCAGCGACAGCAGATCATGAAGGCATGGGAGCTCCCAAATGAATCAACCAGAGCGAGCAATAGTTGTGAAAGCGGGCATCCCTGCCTCGTGCCATGCCAAATGGAGAACTCAAAGGAAAGAACACCATTAACCCTGATCTGGGCAGTAGGGGGATGTATAGAGCGCCAAGATCCAGCGTAGCATAGGAGGAACCCAGCCCAAGCCGTAGCAGTACAGCCCTGAGAAAGTCCCAATCAACCTGATCAAAGGCTTTCTCAGCGTCCGTAGAAAGGATCAGGTATGGGGACGGACACCCATGTGTTCAGGGCCCATTGGACAACCTGAATAGGCCTAATAGTTATCCCTGGCCTCTCAGTCTATAATAAAGCATGTCTGGTCAGGGTGAACTATCGAGGGGAGGAGATAAATATCTCAACAGTTTATTGGCCAGGATTTTCACAAAAATCTTTATGGTCTGCATTTAGTAGAGATATTTTTAACAAAAGAGTTGTTTATTGATGTAAAACCACAGAGCAAATATACAGTTGCCAGACATTATATAAACATAATTCACCATAGAATACAGCAGTGAAAGACAAATACAGCAAGTAAATAAGGCACATTAAGGTAACACCAAAGGTAGCTGGTCGTGCATGAAAACATTCTCCCTGAGGTAGAGTCAATACCCAAGTACATACCGAATCCGGCTTATAAACAGCAGGCCATACCCCCTGGAAACCATACCAGTGATGGGAGCGGGATCCCCCGCAAGGCAAAGTGAAAGGACTCCACAAGCCCATCCCAAAATATATAAGTAAGAGAGGGGAGAAACATGGGGGGAGGCGGGGGAGACAGGCCTCACATCATCAAACCCTCAGACAATCGTAACCCGTGCTATCAATCCGATGAGATCCCACGTGGCCCCCAGTGAAGCGAAAAAGGACACCCAAAAAAAAAAAAAAAAAATAAAGAAAGAAGGAGCAACCAGGCATTCCCGCTCCCCCTAATCCAGGTCTAATTGTTCCGCTTTCACCCAGGCCGCCCACACCTTATCAAACTTCCCGGGGCAGTTGCGACCCATATATGTCAGTTTATATAGAGGGAGAGCCGCATTAATCAGCGCTCTCCATTGTGGCACCGTGGGAGGAGAAGCCTCCCTCCATCTCAGCAGAATAGCCTTCCTGGCGTAGAAGGCTGCAAAAAAAAAAAAAGTTTTTTAGAGGGAGCACCAGGCAGATCGTCCACTATTCCCAGGAGCATCGGCAAAAGGTCACAGGGTACAGCTATCTTACTTACAGAGTTAATTACATTAGCCACCCCCTGCCAGTAAGTTTGCAATACGGGACAAGACCAGACCACATGAAAAAAAGAACCCTCCTCCACACTACATCTGGAGCAGATGGGACTCCACTGCGGGTATATTTTAGTCAGGCACTGGGGGGAGAAGTAGGCCCTGTGCAAGAATTTAAGTTGAATAAACCTATCCCTGGCCGACACCACCAGGGTAAGGTATTGTTGTATCCCTTCTTCCCAGTCGTCGTCAGCCAGCACCGGAATATCCGCCTGCCACACCGAAAACAACTGGGAGACCTTAGAGGTATCCAAACCAACCAGCAGTGAGTACAAGGCGGATAGGGGCTTAGTCTCATCCGCCGCACTCAGCAATCGTTCCACCCCCATAGTCTCCAGTGTGATTAGTCCAGGGAATTGTGCCCGAAACGCATGACGCAATTGGAAAAAACGAAAAAACATCCGATTAGGCAGTCCCTTCCTTTGTTTTAATTCATCAAAGGTGATGTCCGCAAGCGTTTTAACCTCGAAGCGGGCCCACAGGGCCGGGTCAGGTATGGAGTGAAAGTGCGAAAGCCGGGGGTTCCCCCATAGCGGGGTACGCGGGGACCAGCAATCAGGGTTCTGGACCTTGGACCGAACAGTCTCCCACACCCGCAGGGTAGTCTTCATTGAGGGTGTTACAGCGGGACTAGATCTGGGCCCCCGATGTATAAGGTTGCGGAGCTCAGAGTAGGAGCCCAGAAGCGCAGCCTCCAGAGTAGCCGCCGGATTGGCCGGCTCCTCCGAGAGCCACCACTTAAAGGGGTGGTTCCCCCTAAAACAAATTTCTAACAATACATTCGTAAGACTGCTTACACTGCGGGTAGGCTGGCTTTTGTTTTGTTTTTTTAGTACATACCTCGATATCGCCATTTCGTCCCTTGGCGGTGGGCGTTCCTAGTTGATTGACGTTCCTCCGACGGGCGCATACTGCGCGTCACGACTTTCCGACAGAAGCCGAACGTCATTGCGCAGGCGCCGTATAGAGTCGGCTCTATACGGCGCCAGCGCAGCGACGTTCGGCTTCTTTCGGAAAGTCGTGACGTCACGTATGTGCCCGTCGGAGGAACGTCAATCAACTAGGAACGCCCACCGCCAAGGGACGAAATGGCGATATCGAGGTATGTACTAAAAAAACAAAACAAAAGCCAGCCTACCCGCAGTGTAAGCAGTCTTACGAATGTATTGTTAGAAATTTGTTTTAGGGGGAACCACCCCTTTAAGTGTGACGAGGACTGCAGCCCAGTAATACTTCTGGAAGCCCCCCAAGAGTGACCGGTAGCTGCAGGGTAGATCTAGCAATTCTAGGGGTACCCCTGCTCCAAATAAAGGAGGTAATCAGACTATCTAATTTCCTGAAAAACGTAGTGGGAATAGGAACAGGGGCTTGTCTAAAGATATACAGAAATTTCGGCAGGACCGTCATCTTGACCAGACTGACCCTGCCAACCGGGGTAAGGGGTAGTGTCTTCCAAGCCGCACATCTCTGCGTCAGAAGGGACATGACCGGGGTCAAGTTCAGGGAAATAAACTGCCTCAGGTCCCTATGAATCTCCACTCCCAAATACCGAAATTGTGACACCCATCGCAGAGGGGTGCCCGCAGGGGCCGGTGCGTCCGAAGGGTGTAGAGCAAAAAGGACCGATTTCCCCCAATTAATACGAACGCCGGAAAATCTGCCAAATATATCAATTAGTGCCAGGGCTGCCCCAAGAGAATTAGAGGTATTCCGCAGGTACAGTAATGTATCGTCCGCGTACAGGGATATTTTTTCTTGGACCGGGCCTATAGGGATACCATGCACCGCCGGTGAGGAGCGAAGTAGGATTGCCATAGGCTCAATAGCCAGGGCAAAGAGGCCGGGAGATAGAGGGCAGCCCTGTCTAGTGCCCCTGTGAAGGCGAAACGGCTGGGAGAGCGCCGACCCCGTTCGGACCCGAGCAGTAGAGCCTGCACCCAAGATACGAATCTGGGGCCAAAGCCGAACAGACGCAGGACCTCCCACAAATATGTCCACTCAGCCGAGTCAAATGCTTTTTCAGCGTCCAAGGAGGCCACCACGTCGGACTCGGCCAGGACCCCCTGAGCCCCCAGCACCGTGTACAGCCTACGGAGATTAATGTCTGTACCCTTCCCAGGCATGAAACCGGTCTGATCTTCATCTACCACCGTATGGATGACCGTGTTGAGACGCCGAGCCAGAACCTTAGTGAGGATCTTAGCATCCGCGTTTAAAAGCGAAATAGGCCTGTAGGAGGCACACAGCTCAGGGTATTTGCCCGGTTTGTGTATCACCACTATGACGGCCTCCGCCATAGAGGGAGGGAGACTGTCATCTTTAAGGGAAGCAACTACCATGGCGTGAAGTCTGGGGCTCAGAAGTTCCCCATATTCCTTGTAGAATTCCGGGAGAAGGCCATCCACCCCCGGGGTTTTCCCCGACTGTAATTCCCCTAGGGCCTGTTGCTTCTCCTCAATGGATATTCCACTATCCAGATATGTACGTGCCTCCTCTGCAAGTCTCGGAAAGGTCACCTGTCCCAAAAAAGAATCTAGTTCCTCATCTGAGTAATCCACCCTGGACGAGTACAGTGTCTCATAATAAGAAGCGAAGCATGCGTTGATGGTCATCGGGTCTACCTCCACCACCCCACCAGTGTTTTTAATCCTAGCGATGGTAGCATTAGGTTGCTGCTCCCTGGCCAACCAGGCCAAGAGGCGTCCTGTCTTCTCCCCCTGCTCAAAGATGCGCTGCGTTTGGGCCAGTTGTTTCTTCCCCGCTTTAGCCACTTGGAGAAGCATAACTTCTCGGTAGGCCGTCTGCATATCTGAGTAGGTAACCGGGTTCTGTGTGGCAACATATCGGGACTCCAGATCCCGGGCCTTGGCCTCAGCCTCTTCAAGACAGACCGTGGCAGCACCCCGCTCTCGGGAGATGGCAGACTGGTAGCACCCCCTAGTGAACGCCTTGAAGGCATCCCATCTGTTACTCATAGTTGTAGATTCCCCATTGTCCTCCTAAAACCCAGATATGCGTCTAAAAATCTCCGCTGTGACCCGTTCCTCTGAGATCCAATAACGAGAAAGTCGCCACAGCCTCTCCGACGGAGGCGTCCGAGTCTAATCGGAGGAGCACTGGGGCATGGTCCGAGATACCCCTGGGAAGGATCTGTACCTCACAAACCCTCGAGAGCAAACCCCCCCCCCGCTGACATAAATTAAATCTATCCTGGACATGGCCCGAAAAGGAGGTAGAGACATGTATATTCTTTAACCTCTGGATATTTTCAGCGCCACACATCCGTAAAACCATACAAGGAAGCCCATCGCTGCAGGGGAGAGTCAACACTAGTGTCAGAGGACAGCCTATCCAGAGATGGGTTCGGGACCATACTAAAGTCCCCTGCAATGATAATATTATCCGTGGGGTATGCAGCCATAATGGGGACCAGGGACAAAAAAGCACTGTGGCAGGGGGCGGTATGTAAATGCCCACAATCAACATTTCCACCGTATCTACCACAGCGTGCAGGAGCACATATTTACCCTCAGGGTCAATCTTAACGTCTAGCAGGGAGTAGGCTAGGGACTTATGGATAAGTATGCTAACCCCCCTGGCATAGTTGGAGTATGCCGCATGATAAGAGTGACCCACCCACTGTTTCCTCAGACCCAAGATTCTCCTCCCCGTTAGATGGGTCTCTTGTAGTAGGCATATATGGGGAGAGTATTTTTTAAGGTAGGCCATGACCAACGATCTCTTTATCTTATCATTCAGCCCTCTGACATTCCACGAAATCAACCTAATGGGAGCCATTGAAATCCTAGTAGTATAGGGCAGTCAAGCCAGGCAAAGTGGCGCCGACGTGGGAGAGGATATTCCACCAACTGCGCGGAGACAGTCACCTTAAGTGCGTTGGGCACCCGGCCTATGCAACCAGCACAGGCCAAAGGAGGCGTCCAAGGCAGCACACGGCATGCATTAGTCTGGCAATCAAATTGGCAACTCAAAAAAACAAAGAGGGAAAAAAACAATATAACATAACAGCACAACCTATCCCCCCACCCCGCACGTCCAGAAACAAGACCGGAGTGCATAGACCCCAAACCAACCCCATCAAACTGTAGGAAAGTCTCCTATGGGGACAACTGACAAGGCGACCCGTCCGGAGGCACCGGGAGAGCAGACACCTGGCTCACCAGTACCAAGCAGAGAGGCCACCACCCCAAGACCCATATTAGATCACCGGATAACTTTGGATCCACCCAGAACATGTTGAAGCAAATAAAACCCCAGTTCGTAAAAATGACAAATGATAAACAGAAAAAATTCTTCAGAGACAGTTCACCTAGGCGATGCTAGGGGCACACACTTAAACGGTACAACTAGTAAACAGGGGCCCGGCGACCCGAAGGCCCAGGGCAGGCCCCAATGGTCTCCCAGATCCATCACCTTGTGTCCGGATGCACCCGACCCCAGTCCAGCAAGCACCCCCCCCCAACAGCAAACATATCTCCACCAGCCCCCCCAGGTAAACAGATACGGGGTAGATAGTTCCAGGCGGGGCCATGTGCAATTCACATACCAGGTCATGGGGTGCAAAAGGTGGGGGGGGGGCAGGGGGCCATCGAGCCAAAAACAGAGAGGCACAGTCCTGCCCCGCAACCTAGGTAGTAGATGGCAAACTGAGCAACGTTCAGGTGCAGTCAAGTAGTACAAGGAGATGGGAATAAAGGGGGCAAAACAGAAAAGCCATACAGTTACCGATGCCTGGGGAGGGTATCCAGCCAGTGAGAGGCATCCTCCGGCGATGTAAAATACAGAGTGGATTCTCCATCAATGCCCCTTAGCCGGGCCGGGAACAGCATGCTGTATTTCAGGCCCTTGGCGCGGAGCTGCACCTTAACATGGTCGAATGTCCTGCGGAGCCATTGGGTATCCAGGGAGTAATCAGGGAACATCATCAGCCGCGTATTTTCATACCCGAGTTCCTCGACCCTTCTGGCCTCCCTCAGCGCCATATACCTGTGACTGAAATTGAGCAGCCGAAAGATAAAGGTGCGCGGGGGGGCCCCGGTACAGCACGGCCCGGCAGCATTCTGTGGGCCCTCTCGACGACAAAGCGTGGGGAAAATTGGGCCTGCGGCAGCAGATTGCGTAGTATGGTCTCAGTGAACGTAGTCGGGTCCCGGCCTTCGGCCCCCTCCGGGACACCCACCACACGAAGGTTATTCCTTCTACTGCGGTTCTCGCTGTCTTCCGCCCTCGACTCCAGGGCCTTAACTCTCACCTGGAGTGTGTAAGGATGCACGCTGGTCGGGTATGTAGTCTTCCGAATCCCCCACCCGCCGCTCCGCCTCACCCAGCCGCTCCTGTATACCATCCAGGTCCCTCCGTAGGAGCTCAAGATCCAACTGCAGGGTGTCGATCTTACCCGTAAGGGTGGTCTGGCATCCCTGTATCGCCAGCATTAGTGCCTGGAAGCGGTCCTTCTCCGATGCATTCGCCGGGGAAGGCGCCGTCTGAGACGCCATGTGCGCGCGGCCTACTGGCGTCTGTGGCAGCTTCGGCAGGGGACTCGCTTTTGCTGTGGAGCCGCCTCGCCGTCCAGAGCCGGTTTTGCCTTTACGCATGCCCGGGGACACCGGGCTTCAGTCAGGGTAAAAATTCTTGGTGGATCCGTGAAAATAGCGGATAATCAGGTCTCAGAGAGGAGCTCGAGAGGAGCACGTCCGTCTAGATCGCCATCTTGGCCACGTCCCCCATTTAGTAGAGATATTAGTCTATAATTTTGGGGAAGGGAATGGTCCTTCCCCTCCTTAGGAAGAACCATGATGTGAGCCAATGAGGCACTTTGCTGGAAAAAAACTTTGATAGCTTGAAGTCTTTTGTGGTATTTATCTTCTCAGATGGTAAAGCTGACAATTTCTCTTGGCAAAAAGCCTCCAGTTCCTGTAAATTCTTGGGCTGTCTTACATGAACTGCACGTTTGAGATCTCCCCAGAGTTGCTCAATGATATGGAGGTCAGGAGACCGAGATGGCCACTCCAGAACCTCCATTTTATTCTGCTGTAGCCAATGACAGGTCGACTTGGCCTTGGATCATTGTCATGTTGGAATGTCCAAGTACGTCCCATGCGCACCTTCCTGGCTGATGAATGCAAATGTTCCTCCAGTATTGTTTGATAACATACTGCATTCATCTACCATCAATTTTGACCAAATTTCCTGTGCCTTTGTAGCTCACACATCCCCAAAACATCAGCAACTCCCCTCCGCATTTTAAAGTAGGAATAGTGTACCTTTCCTCATAGGCCTTGTTGACTCCTTTTCCAAATGTAGCGTTTATGGTTGTTTCTGTATTTCACTTGAAGTTATTTGTGGGTTTTTCGTTGCATCCCAAAGATTTTCCTGGCAGTTGTGGCTGAAATTTCAGTTGGTCTACCTGATCGTGGTTTGGTTTCAACAGAATCCCTCATTTTTCACTTATTGATTACAGTTTGAACACTGCTGATTGGCATTCTCAATTCCTTGGATATGTTTTTATATCCCTTTCCTGTTTTATACAGTTCAACTACCTTTTACCACAGATCCTTTGAAAATTCTTTTGCTTTCCCCATGACTCAGAATCCAGAAACGTCAGCGCAGCACTGGATGAAAGATGCAAGGGTCTGTCAGGAGTCCAGAAACTCATTGACCTTTTATACACACACACTAATTACAAGCAAACAGGTCACAGGTGAGGATGGTTACCTTAAATAGCCATTCAAACCCTTTGTGTCAACTTGTGTGCATGTTATCAGGCCAAAATCACCAGTGTATGTAAACTTTTGATCAGGGTCATTTGGGTAGTTTCTGTTGTCATTATGATTTACAAAGAGTAACCACAATTGATCGATAATAAATAGCTTCAGGCCAAACACTAACCATGTGTAAAAAAAAAGTGTTTTTGTGTTATTCATATTCTCTGAAAATATGGCCAAGAAATCATAAATTCTGTCAGGGTATGTAAAACTTATGAGCACAAATAGATAGAAATATATACACAGTATATATACACACAGAGAGAGATAGACAGAGTTGTGGAAATGTTATGAAGATGTATTTAATATGTATTGTCATAGTGTCACCCAGGGTTAGAACTTCTGCAACCCGCTCTAAAAAGCTGACTGGGGTAGTCAGACTGGTTGAGATAAACTTCCTGATTTGGAGAAGGGTGTTTGCGGAGTGGGGATGTCAGCCGGTGAAAGGGCCCCTGTGTGATGCACAGAAAAATCGTCTGTGGGGATGTATCCACTCTGCAAACTCATTGTCGGTTTAGCGGATGTGTGCTTTTGTCGTCGCTCAGTGCTTGATCAACATTGATGTTGTGTTGGTGTGAGCATATACCTGCAGATAAGCTCCCCTCATCAGGAACTGTGTTCATTGATTATTGTATTATGCTGCTGTTTTGTATTAGTATTATATTGTATGTATCTAAATATCCCTGTTAGAAGGGTGATCATATATTGTCACATCCTGTGTTGTCAAATCCATATATGGGCATTTGCTGTGTGGAGCCCCCATGCTGTGTCCCGACTTCCCATGGAGGAGGTCACATGCTGTGACCAATCAGTTGCTGTTTGTGAAAGCTTTTGTTATAATAAAAGGACGCTGTGGGGTCGTCGGCAAGCCAGTGATAGCTGTGATGCTGAACTGAGAACAGGATGGTGGTGTTTGGTTATTGAATGAATGGCAAACCGAATGAATGGCGAGTGAACCTTTTATCATAAAGATGGATTATTTCAATGGGACGAAATCTGATCATTAGCTCAGGCAAAATGGCGGTGTGCTCTGCATACAACCTATTTTGCCATATCAAGAGAGATATCTATCCATCTCTTAGGCCGCGTACACACGATCGGTCAAAACCGATGAAAACGGACTGAAGTGTTTTTTTTAACCGATGGTGTGTAGGCACATCAGACCATCAGTCAGCTTCATCGGTTTACCGATAAAAACGGTCCTTCGGACCATACTTATCGGATGGACTGATCGTGTGTACGCGACCTAACTGTTGCTCAGTAAACCATATACACATGTTCGTACATTCCCGAGAACATTAGAATGTAAGGGGAGCAATGCCTCATGGGACATATAGTCCTGGACAGAAATGTGGTACCTTATTGCAACCTATGCAAGCTACCTGCCAGTTTCTTTAAATACAAATGCTGATCTCTGAATCTGATGATGTGTACCAGATGAAAGAACTGTTAGGTGCAAATCTACTTTTTCATTTTCAGAAATTATTTCATATTAATGTGCTTGTGACATTGAATTTTCTAGAAAATATGATTTCTTTAGATGCTTGCGGAGCAGCTGCTGTCATACTGCGGCGGGTTGGCTCGCCTGCGCGAAACGCCATTAGGTGTACTTTGGACGCTTTAAGAGTGGCGCGTCGCAGGAGCCGATGTACTCCAGAGAGCCAGAATAGGGGATCTGTCAATGTAAACAAACAGATCTCCTTTCTGACGGGAGTAGAGAGAGATCGTCTATTCCTAGTGATCAGGAACAGCGCTCTCTTTCTCTACTCCCAGTCAGTACTCTCCCCACAGTTAGAAACAACTCCCTAGGGAACACTTAACCCCTTGATCGCCCCTAGTGTTAACCAATTCCCTGCCAGTGTTATTTATACAGAAATCAGTGGCTATTTTTAGCACTGATCGTTATATAAAATGTCACTGGTCCCAAAAGTGTCAGCTCTGTCTGCCGAAATGTAGCAGTGCCACAAAAAAAAAAAAAACACACACACACACACACACATTACCGCCATTACTAGTAAAAAAAATGTTTTTTCGAATAAACATGCCAATAAATATATCCCCTATTTTGTAGACACTATAACTTGCGCAAACCAATCAATATACGCTTATTTTTTTTTTTTTTTACTATATTATATATATATATATATATATATATATATATATATATATATATATATATATATATATATATATATATATATATATATATATATATATATATATATATATATATATATATATATATATATATATAATGTATTTTTCTTTTTTTTCAAAATTCTTTTTTGTTTATAGTGAAAAAAATAAAAACCGCTGGAGGTAATTAAATACCACCAAAAGAAAGTTCTATTTGTTGGACAAACAGGACATAAATTGTGTTTGTGTACAACGTTGCATGACTGTGCAATTGTCAGTTAACCACTTCGCACCCAGAGGCCATCATGTGTTGTCCTGGGCTTTGTGGTGGTATATCTGAATGATGCCTGCAGCTACAGGCATCATTCAGATATAGTTTTTTAGAGCCAGAGATTCTGTGCACCGTAAGAACGTTCAAAGCAGCTGTTCTGCCGCTTGATCATTCTTACAGGTGGCGAGAGGGGACGCCCCCCCCCCTCCCGCTGCCCTCCGGTGCTTCTACCGACTCAACGCTGCAATCGGTGAGTCGGAGAACAGATCTGCCGGCCTGGGTTCCTACCATAGAGATTTCCGGCGGACCAGATGATCTCCGGAGTCTCTATGATCGTTCGGAGGCCGGGCGCAATGTTATGAAGTCACGCCCGGCCTTATTTTTTTTTTAAAGTGCGCCTGTCCCCATGTGCTCGCACGCAGAAGCGAACCAATATGCAAGTCCCGCCCACATATGAAACCGGTGTTCAAACCAAGTGTCACCGCGAACGTTAGAGCAAGAGCAATAATTCTAGCCCTAGACCTACTCTAACTCAAAACATGCAACCAGTAAAAAAAAAAATCAAGCGTAGCCTATGGGGATTTTTAAGTACCAAAGTTTGGCGTCATACCACGAGCGTCTGCAATATTGAAGCGTGACATGTTGGGTATCTATTTACTCGGTGTAACTTCATCTTTCACATTATTCAAACTTTGCCAATTTTTTTTAAAGCCAATACCGTGTGAGATAAAAAGTTGCAATGACCGTCATTGAATTCTCTAGGGTCTCTGCTTAAAAAAATATATATATATATATATATCTGGTGGTTCTATGTAATTTTCTAGCAAAAAAAAAAGATGTAGGAGTGAAGTTTTAGAATTGGCCTGGGCTTGAAGTGGTTAAATCCTTCCAATATACTTCGCAAAAAATGGCCTGGTCATTAAGGGGGTAAATCCTTCCAGGGTTTAAGTGGTTAAAGCAGTCAATTTCCTAGCACAGCCCTCTGCCTCCTTAAGGCCTCTTCTAGCACAAGTTACTGATGTTTGAGCATCTGCTTTTCTTGGATGCAATTTAACCACTTAAAGACCTTAGGTGTTTTTCAGATTTGGTGTTTGCAAGACTAAAACAGTTTTTTCTGCTAGAAAATTACTTAAAACCCCCAAACATTATATATTTTTTTTTTCTAACACCCTAGAGAATAAAATGGCGGTCATCGCAATACTTTTTGTCACACCGTATTTGCGCAGCAGTCTTACAAGCGCACTTTTTTTGGAAAAAATTCACTTTTTTTAATTAAAAAATAAGACAACAATAAATTTGGCCCAATTTTTTTATATATTGTGAAAGATAATGTTACGCCGAGTAAAATGATACCCAACATGTCACGCTTTAAAATTGCGCCCGCTCGTGGCATGGCGTCAAACTTTTACCCTTAAAAATCTAGATAGGCGATGTTTAAAAAATTCTATAAGTTGCATTTTTTGAGCTACAGAGTAGCTCTAGGGCTATAATTATTGCTCTCGCTCTAACGATCGCGGCGATACCTCACTTGTGTGATTTGAACACCGTTTTCATATGCGGGCGCTACTCGCGTATGCGTTCGCTTCTGCGCGCGAGCTCGTCAGGACGGGGCGCTTTAAAAAAAAATTTTTTTTGTTTTCTTATTTAATTTTATTGATTTTATTATTTTTTACACTAAAATATATAAAAAAAAAAAAAAATGATCACTTTTATTCCTATTACAAGGAATGTAAACATCCCTTGTAATAGAAACAAGCATGACAGGTCCTCTTAAATATGAGATCTGGGGTCAAAAAGACCTCAGATCTTATATTTAAGCTTAAATGCAAAAAAAAAAAAAAAAAAAAAAGGAAAATTTGTCATTTAAAAAAATGACAGAAAAAAAATTGTCTCTTTAAGAGGCTGGGCGGGACTGACGTTTTGACGTCACTTCCGCCCAGCAGAGCTATGAGGACGGGTGGGGGCCATCTTGCCCTCACTCTCCGGGCGGCAGCATCGGATCTCCTCCGCCGCTACCGACGGCTCCGGTAAGCGGCGGAGGGCGCGGAAAAGCGGCGGGAGGGGGGGGGGCCCCTCTCCCGCCACCGATAACGGCGATCTCGCGGCGAATCCGCCGCGGAGACCGCCGTTATCGTTTACACGGCCGCCCGCTGAAAACATGGATATCTCAGTTGTGGCAGCAGCTGCTGCCGTTACTGAGATATCCATGTTTAAAAAGAGGACGTATATATACAGTGGGGGGTCCTTAAGTGGTTAAGGTATTTTCTGCACGTTTTTGTGTGTTCGCTCGCACAATACATTTCTAGGCAAAATTCATTAATATTTATGATCATGTGCATGCATTTGCTCGTACTGGCGCAAAATCCTGACCGGTAGCGTAAATTTCTAATTTTTTTTTTTTTTTTTACCTAAAGCGGAGTTCCACTGGTTGTTAAGTTTATTAAAAGTCAGCAGCTACAAAAGGTGTAGCTGCTCAGCAGCTCTCTCAACTCAAAAACAACTTCCGTCTGAGCTGGACGGAGGTTGCACTGAAATACTTAGGGACACACATTCCTCCTTCCTTCTCGCAACGGTTTAAGTTGAACTTTCCTCCTCTTTTGAGGGAAGTTCAAAAATTACTTGACCAATGGACCAGCGGCCTGCACTCCTGGGTAGGCCGCTGTAACATACTCAAGATGTCCATACTTCCCAAATTCCTCTACCTCATGCAGGCTATTCCGATTCGCATGCCGAGTAGTTATTTCAAACAAATACACTCTGCATTCTCTCACTTTCTCTGGAGGGTGCTCTCCCTGCCGAAGCTTCAGGGCGGACTGGCACTGCCGAAGGTTCGGACCTACTATCAGGCGGTGCATCTTGGACGGCTCCTGGATTGGTGCCGCCATGGTGACACCAAGCTCTGGACACAAGTAGAACAGGGACAGAGAGAGATACCGCTACATAGAGCCCCCTGGTGCCTCGCTGCACTACCCTCGAAGATATTTTACATTTATAAAAAAAAATGGGCCAACTTTACTGGCTATTTTATTTATTAAAGTCATTTTTTTCAAAAAAATTGCATTTAAAAAGACTGCTGCGCAAATACAGTGCAACATAAAATATTGCAACAACCGCCATTTTATTCTCTAGGGTCTCTACTAAAAAATTATATAATGTTTGGGGGTTCTAAGTAATTTTCTCGTGAAAAAAATCAATGATTTTAACTTGAAAAGAGCAGTCAGAAAAAGGTTTGGTGTTTAAGTGGTTAAACGTTCCTAATTTACATACAGAAGTCAATGTGATACAATGTTTAGACCTAACTTTCCACTGATAAATAATGTTTTCAAAACTTGGCAGGCTGCCCAGACTTGGCAGATTGCCCAGACTTTGACTTTTGGCTGAGAGCAGAGAGGAAATTCTTTGCATACCAAAGTACAGAGAGAAAATTCTTTTCATGTCAAAGATCGTGAAAGGAAATGGGGTACTACGCGCCAAAATTGCTAAACTAAAAAAGTAAGCTGCTACCCAGAAATAATCAAATGATTATGCAATTGTGTGTAGGTGAAGGGTGCGCTGAGTGAAAGATAATAGTATTAAACAGTAATTATACAATTGATATAAATACTAGACATCAAAAAGAAACAAAATATTGTGATAAACCAATGTATCCAGAGTCGCTGGATATTATTGGTAATAAGGTGATAAACCAAAAGTGAGTCCACAATAAAGGAGTCCAGTGATGACGTAATTGGCTGGAAAAATATAAATTCCCATAGGTGATTCTTAATTAAGAGAAGTGTTGTGCTTGCAATCAAAATTGTTATGATCCACCTTCACCGTGACTTTGTCAAACACCCAATGTGAATGAATAGGCAGGCTCCTTACCAGATGGAATTGCCCCCAATTTTGATATAAAAAAGGGAGGACAATTAAAGCTTTAACAGGATCACCTGTATATGAATGGGATACGTCCTGACAGCAGTGATGATTACAGTCATGGATTCTCCTCTGCTGCCTCTTCCAGCAACGTCTCCTCACTACTTCTTCAGGGTAGCGCACCCTTCACCTACACACAAAGATCGTGAAACCCTGTGTCAAGAATCGCAACGGGAAAAAGATTGCGATAACGATTCTTGACGATTAATCGTGCAGCTCTACACCGTGCCACAAGCGACACCAGTGTCGGCAGCGACACCAGTGTCAGAGTGCCATAGTATCATTAGTGCCATAGTGTCACCGTGCAATAGTGCCTCCCTACCATCAGTGCCATAGGGTCACCAGTGTCACCCTGCCGCCATCAGATTCATCATCGCCATCCGTGCCACAAAGCCATCAGTGTCATCCTGCCATCAGTGCCATGGTGTCATTAGTGCCACTGTGCCATCAGTGTCACCCTTCCACCAGTGCCATGGTGTCATCAGTGTCACCGTGCCATCAGTGCCATAGTATCAGTGTCAACGTGTCATCAGTGCCACCAGTGTCCAGTGTGTCTACGGTGTCACTGTCTCAGTGTCAGAGTATCATCAGTGCCACATATTAGTGCTGCCAGTGCCATCGGCATCACACAGTGTCACATATCACTGCACATCTGTGAGAAACCATTAGGGATCGACCTGTCAGAGCTATTGGGGTTAAAAGAATATATATAAATCCTGTATATTGTATATTTTTCATATGAACACGAGGGAAGACATTTTCCCTCTAAAGTTGAAGTTCATAGCTCATGAATAGACATTGTTACAAGAGTTGTTGTTTTTTTCACAAGGAGACTGTGCAAGTCTTGTCTGTACCATTACCCTAGGTTATATATCGTTTGTCTTTGGCACTTATAGATAAGGGGAGATTCTACGGGCAACAATAGATTAGAGAATCGTATTTCAAGTCTTAGCTAATTATGTGGGGCAGATTTTCCCAGGGGACGCCAGAATGTCTGGAGGAAATTGAGACACGTTTGACAGTTCTTGACCATTAATGGTGTCTTACTAAACCAAGAGCAGGTCGGCATGAAAACAACATTAGAAGTAATTTCTTATACAACACTGCCCCTAGGAGGTGAAAATAGTAATTATTCAAGATGGCCGAATACTTGATTGTCATGGTAACATACAAAAACATATCGTCATATGATATCAATTACATAGTAGGGACATACACACATCCACTTTTTGAGCGGAATAAATGTAGCTACTCATGGTTGAAAAGAGAAAATCTCTCTATGTCTCGCTACCCAGAGCAGAAAGTGATGCTCGGCTAAAAAGATCTTAAAATGTGAAGGGGAGGAGTCTTGTAAGATAGGAGGCAAAAAAAGGAGGAGATCTCAGGAGGAATATGGACGGAGACTAGGAGATTTTGAAACGCAGAGATGTAGGAGGTTGAAAGGAGTCCTGTGGGACTCATAACTGAAGGTTCTCAAAATGACAGAATTCTTAAAGTCCTGATCAAGTATTATTCTGTTTATTTGACCTTTTAGGTAATTGAAGTTTAGTTGAGCATATGCTTGACTAATTCAATCCATTGTCAGTTCAGTTTTGGAGTGACGTGAATTCTAACTGCAGTATGAATTTGTTTTGCTTCTAAAACAAGGGAGATACATATATTGTTATATCTCACAAAACTGACTTCAAAGTCCTAGAATTGGATTGGTTATAGTAAGTGTTAAACCATTGATTCATTCTAAATCTAAGAAAATAAGTCTTGATCAAATTATCAAGCTGTGCACAATATAACATTTTGTTTGTGCATTTTAGAGTGTAATTAGAAGGTCTGTTTGTTTTGAGAAAATATCACACCGTGATCAAAGCAACACAAAATTGTTTACATAAGTCTGTGAAACCACGGAAAGATATTCATTAAAAGGAAAAAAATTTTTTAGCTGAAATGACCGTTTAGAGGGTATAGACACATAATAGTTAACGGATTCCTTTTAAAAATTATTAAAAATAGATAAAAACCAATCATATAATGTGCCTGCAGTTTAGTTTTGTTTTTGCGGTTTGCTGGTTCTCTAATGTACAGAGAGCCAATAGAGGGCAGTGAGCCTTTGTCCAAAACTCCTCAGCACCAATCCAGTTTCGTTTTACACACAGTAATCACACCTCCTTGATTAGTCACCACAGTGAGAAATCTCCCAGTACTGTGGTGATCAGGAAACAGACAACCAGGAAGTGTGCAGAACAGAGAGGATTTACAGCAACGTCAAAGCAAAAACGAACAATGAGGACATGAAACCAGGACTGCAGTAAGGTAAAGGAAGCTATTTAGCTATAAAAAAAAAAAAAAAATTCCTTTAGGTGACTGAAATGTGGTATTTTTTAATAAGAGATTGCGTACAAATGTGATGATCTATACCATCATTTATCTTTGATATTAAGAAGTATATCCATTTATTTGTATTGTCACAAAATATACATGATATTAATTTGCACTATATTTTAGTTAATATATATTTTTAGGCATATTATTTGTGTCACTTGTCTTCAAAATAGCACGGATAAACGAACTTGAATTTCTTTTTTGACGATATTTATGGAAAAAGGTAAAAGGTAAATCTCCCAAAACTTATGCCACGTACACACGTTTTTCATGACGAGAAAAATGGCATTTTTTTTAATTGGTCATTAAAAACAACCGTGTGTAGGCTTCAGAGCATTTTTCCTGACGTGAAAAATGGGCATTCAAAATTTAGAACATGCACTATTTTTTCTCGTCGTTTTTCATGTCGTGAAAAACGGTCGTGTGTAGGCTTCAAAGACGGGGGGAAAAAAACGTGCATGCTCAGAAGCAGGTTATTAAAATTTGCATAATCAGCCCAAAGGGTGTCGCCAATCAAATGGAACATCCCCTTTATTGTGCCGTCGTACGTCACCGCGCTTTTCTCAAGCATTTTTTTTTTCACGATCGTGTGTATGCAAGGCAAGCTTGACAAGAATCACATCGAGAAAAACTTTGTTTTTTCCATGACATTAAAAACAGTCGTGTGTACGCGGCATAAGATTTGCATAATTTCATAAATACAATACTGTTTTATTATTAGAGAATAAAACATTCTGACATAATGATTAATCGGTGCGGTCAATATTCACTTGGGGTTTTACCGGGGTGGCCAGAGCAACCAGCGGACACGTCAGGTCAGGTCTCGGATCTAGTAATCCAAAAGCAATGTCATGAAATCACTTCCTGGCTTACGGGCATCTTAACCACTTCTCTACTTTGGGTGTTTTTCAGATTTGGTGTTTACAAGACTAAAACATTTTTTTTTGCTAAAAAATTACTTAAAACCCCCAAACATTATATATTTTTTTTCTAACACCCTAGAGAATAAAATGGCGATCATTGCAATACTTTTTGTCACACCATATTTGCGCAGCGGTCTTACAAGCGCACTTTTTTTGGAAAAAATTAACTTTTTTGAATTAAAAAAATAAGACAGCAATAAATTTGGCCGAATTTTTTTATATATTGTGAAAGATAATGTTACGCCGAGTAAAATACCAAACATGTCACGATTAAAAATTGCGTCCGCTCGTGGCATGGCGTCAAACTTTTTACCCTAAAAAATCTCGATAGGCGACGTTTAAAAAATTCTATAGGTTGCATTTTATGAGCTACAGAGGAGATCTAGGGCTATAATTATTGCTCTCGCTCTAACGATCGCGGCGATACCTCACTTGTGTGGTTTGAACACCGTTTTCATATGCGGACGCTACTCATGTATGCGTTCGCTTCTGCGCGCGAGCTCGTCAGGACAGGGCGCTTTAAAACATTTTTTTTTTTCTTATTTCTTATTTATTTTATTAAAAAAAAAAAATGGATCACTTTTATTCCTATTACAAGGAATGTAAACATCCCTTGTAATAGAAAAAAGCATGACAGGTCCTCTTAAATATGAGATCTGGGGTCAAAAAGACCTCAGATCTAATATTTAGACTTGATTGCAAAAAAAAAAATGTAAATTTTGTCATTTGAAAAAAATGACAACAAAAAAAATATGCCTCTTTAAGACGCTGGGCGGGACTGATGTTTTGACGTCACTTCCGCCCAGCAATGCTATGGGGATGGGTGGGGGCCATTTTGCCCTCACTCGTATCCCCACAGAGCAGGCTGAAGCACCCGATCGCCTCCGCTGCTACCGACGGCTCCGCGAATCCGTCGCGGAGACCACCGTTATCTTTTACAGGACCGCTCACACTAAAGATGCTGCCGTTACCGAGATATCCATCTTTAAAAAGTGCCGCTGTATATAGTCGTAAGGTCGGGAAGTGGTTAAAAGGCACCAGTTTTAAAAAATAAAGCATTACAAAAACGCAGATCTTGACATTTTGACTACTTTGAAGTGCAGAGGAGGTGTTTGGGGTCTTATATACCCCCAATCTCTCCATAAAGAGTACCTCAGGCTCTCACATATTACTGTTACAAGGTATGTTTACATTTCTTGTGACAGCAATAACGGTTATAAAAAAAAAAAAATGTAGCAGAAAAAAAGAAAAGATTTAAATGTGCAAACTATTGGCAAAAAATGATTCGGTCGATCCCTAGTACCCATCAACGCAAGCTTATCAGCATCCATCTGTGCAGCCTCATCACCACCACCACGTCTAAAAAATAAAATTTAGAGGAAGCATACCAAATTCTTAGTGCAGCTGACAAGAGCAACAGGGAGCGATCTGTATCGGATTCTGCTTCGGACTCTGGCTCTGATTTCAATTACGAGCCAGACTCAGAGGAGGAGGATAGTGCGCCCACCAAGCGAAGGCATTCTGGTGAGGAAGAGGCAGTGGCATCCACTAGTAGCTCAGTACCTCTGCAAGAAAGACCAAGTACTAGTGGAGTGTCACCTCAGCCTCAAAGGGTTAGGACCCATGTCAGCCTTCCCTATGCCCTTCAAAACCCTCTGAGGCCTTTACAACAATGTTCATTACATTTTTCATTAGCACACAAAATTAGCCCACGCAGGGGCCAAACATTTGCCCATGCAGTTCTTCTGCGGCAACATACAGGGCACAACATACAACATAGAAAAACTAACTGATAGTATAATCCCAATGTGGGGAGAAGTTTAGTTCAGGAGAATCAGTGCTCAAATTGGTACCAACAGGATAATGCAACATGAGAATAGTTGGGTCAATATACTAACAGACTTGAGATATAGTGTTAATCTAGGAATAGGTTACTGCATCAGTTGCCGTGGTATTATCTAGCCAACAGGTCCATACCTTTTAAAATTTTTGTGGACAACCCCTGCCCGAGTAGGTGGCTTTATACAGGGGTAAACTGGCATTCACTAGGCTTTTCCAGAATCTGACAGAGGGGGGAGACGATTGTTTCCAGTTCACCGTAATGGCCTTACGAGCATAGTACAATAGCAGGGATATGAGTATTTTCCTGGCTCTGAGCATTGACAGTAGTTCCACCAGCCCCAGCAGACAATACTTAGGATCATAAGGACCACGAGTCTTGGTGACCTCTTTACAACAACTTTTAAAGCTATTCTCTTTTGCCGGGTCCTATCTGTATCTAACTTTTCAACTGACAATTAAACTGCATAATTTCTATCCAGTGAGAACAAAACAAAACCAGTAAACGCATAGGTGTTCAAAATTTATAATTTAGCAATTTGCCTGTAGCTACACTGATGAAAATTCTGTCCCCTAAAAGAAAAGCTGTACCCCTTTTTTTTTTTTACAAATATTCCGATTTCTTCTTGAAATGTTTTAACCTTTTGTTTTTGCAATATGCAAGATCAACACTACCATTTAAATATCCTGTTAAAAAGTGCTAGCTTCCAAGTTGTCAAACTAGCTCAATATGTCAGTGATGGTTTTTACAAATTTTAGCAATGGATTTAAAATTAAGATCGAATATGAAAGAAATAAAATAATAAAAAAAAAAACACACACATTTAGGCTAAGTTTCCACTAGTGTGTCTTCAAAGTCACGCGATTTACAGTGCAACTTTTTATAAATCCCTATTAAAAAAAAAATAAAAAATCCATTCTTCATATCTATATATACACAATTAACATCTTATATTTATCAATTTATTCAAAAAAAAATCTTTAAAAAAATCATAATATTAATAAGAATGATTTCATCACATTTCATCGTAATTTCATCACAATTAAAAAATACACTTATATACATTTGGCCCCTGGATGAAGTAAGTTGTTATGAAACGGACGTAGGGCAGAGCGTGGTACTGACATCACCTCAAGCTCCATACGATTCCCCAGTAGGATGGGTGTCTGTGTTTTGTGCACCGGCCGGCACAACAGACTTTAAGGCCTATTTTTTCCTGCAACATTGTAAGTTCATTAAAAACTTTTTAATAAACATTTTTTACGTTTAATGCACTACGTGGAGCAGGGGTGGGCAATTATTTTTTCGATGGGGCCACATGAGAAACTAAAAATATTTTGGAGGGCCGGGCCAAAAGGCTAAACTCAATACTGCATAAAATCGATTGTATTTCTTTATAAAAAGCAGTAAATATCATTGTTGGAAAACTGGGGGACAGAGGCTGGGGACATGGCACAGGAGGGGAACAGAGGCTGGGGACATGGCACAGGAGGGGGACAGAGGCTGGGGACATGGCACAGGAGGGGGACAGAGGCTGGGGACATGGCACAGGAGGGGGACAGAGGCTGGGGACATGGCACAGGAGGGGGACAGAGGCTGGGGACATGGCACAGGAGGGGGACAGAGGCTGGGGACATGGCACAGGAGGGGGACAGAGGCTGGGGACATGCCACAGGAGGGGGACAGAGGCTGGGGACATGCCACAGGAGGGGGGACAGAGGCTGGGCACATGACACAGGAGGGGGGACAGAGGCTGGGCACATGACACAGGAGGGGGGACAGAGGCTGGGCACATGGCACAGGAGGGGGGACAGAGGCTGGGGACATGACACAGGAGGGGGACAGAGGCTGGGGACATGACACAGGAGGGGGACAGAGGCTGGGGACATGACACAGGAGGGGGACAGAGGCTGGGGACATGGCACAGGAGGGGGACAGAGTCTGAGGACATGGCACAGGAGGGGGACAGAGGCTGGGGACATGACACAGGAGGGGGACAGACGCTGGGGACATGACACAGGAGGGGGACAGACGCTGGGGACATGACACAGGAGGGGGACAGACGCTGGGGACATGACACAGAAGGGGGACAGACGCTGGGGACATGACACAGGAGGGGGACAGACGCTGGGGACATGACACAGGAGGGGGACAGAGGCTGGGGACATGACACAGGAGGGGGACAGAGGCTGGGGACAGGCAGCCACTGTTTAATCAATAACAATTGATTAAACAGTGGCTGCATGTGATGGCACAGTGACTGCGTGTGATGGCACAGTGGTTGCGTTTGATGGGCACAGTGGCGACAATTGATGGCACAGTGGCTGCGTGTGATGGGCACAGTGGCTGCATGTGATGGCACAGTGGCTGCGTTTGATGGGCACAGTGGCTGCGTTTGATGGGCACAGTGGCTGCGTTTGATGGGCACAGTGGCTGCGTGTTATTGGCACAGTGGCTGCGTTTGATGGGCACAGTGGCTGCATGTGATTGGCACAGTGGCTGCGTGTGATTGGCACAGTGGCTGCATGTGATTGGCACAGTGGCTGTCTTTGGGAACAGTGGCTGAGTGCGATTGGCACAGTGGCTGCGTGTGATTGGCACAGTGGCTGCGTGTGATTGGCACAGTGGCTGCGTGTGATTGGCACAGTGGCGACAATTTATGGTGGCGAAGTGGCTGCGTGTGTTGGCACAAGTGGCTGCGTGTGTTGGCACAAGTGGCTGCGTGTGTTGGCACAAGTGGCTGCGTGTGTTGGGCACAGTGGCTGAGTGTGATTGGCACAGTGGCTGCGTGTGATTGGCACAGTGGCTGCGTGTGATTGGCACAGTGGCGACAATTTATGGTGGCGAAGTGGCTGCGTGTGTTGGCACAAGTGGCTGCGTGTGTTGGCACAAGTGGCTGCGTGTGTTGGCACAAGTGGCTGCATGTGTTGGCACAAGTGGCTGCATGTGATTGGCACAGTGGCTGCGTGTGATTGGCACAGTGGCGACAATTTATGGTGGCGAAGTGGCTGCGTGTGTTGGCACAAGTGGCTGCGTGTGTTGGCACAAGTGGCTGCGTGTGATGGGCACAGTGACCCCTCCCGGCCCTGCCTACTGTTATCACCGCGGCGGGGAACATAACAGACAGCGTTCGTTTGAACAGCTGTTTTCCCTGCTGCGCATAGACACTCCCCCTTGGACGGATCTGTCCAATCGCGAGCAAGGGGGAGTGTCTCTGTGACTCCCCCTTGCTCGCGATTGGACAGATCCGTCCAAGGGGGAGTGTCTATGGCATAGACACTTCCCCTTGGACAGATCTGTCCAATCGCGAGCAAGGGGGAGTCACAGAGACACTCCCCCTTGCTCGCACTTCCCCTTGGACGGATCTGTCCAATCGCGAGCAAGGGGGAGTGTCTATGTGACTCCCCCTTGCTCGCGATTGGACAGATCCGTCCAAGGGGGAGTGTCTATGCGCGGCGGGGAAAACAGCTGTTCAAACGAACGCTGTCTGTTACGTTCCCCGCCGCGGTGATAACAGTAGGTTGCGGCGGCGGGGGTGGGCCGGATTAAAAGGTCCGCCGGGCCGTATACGGCCCGCGGGCCGTAGTTTGCCCAGGTCTGATGTGGAGCCATCATTATCTCTTACATATCGGCTATTTCTATTGAGGATCCATATCTACTATTGGATGCTTAAGGACTAGATCTGTCTGAGCTGCCATCTGGAGTGAGAATCTTTATTAAATGCATTCATTTAGCCGGATTCAGAAAGACTTACGCCGGCGTATCTAATGATACGCCGCGTAAGTCCATGGATGCGTCGTCGTATCTATGCGCCGTATTCTTGTACTAAGATACGCCTGAATTTTGGCTTCCTACGACCTACGTAAGTCTCCTACGCCGTCGTATCTTGCATATTTACGCTGGCCGCTGGGGGCGCTTCCATTGATTTACGCGTCGAATATGTAAATGAGCGAGATACGCCGATTCACGAACGTACTTGCGCCAGTCGCAGTAAGCTACGCCGTTTATGTAAGGCGTACGTCCGGCGTAAAAATAAACCACCAAAAAGCTGGTCTAAGTCATTTAGGGTATGGACGTCGGAATTGCCGTCAGATTTTATGTTGTTTACGCAAGTCATACGTGAATGGGGCTGGGCGTAGGTTACGTTCACGTCGAACGCATTGAGCCGTCGTATCTTAGGGAGTATATGCGGTGCGATTCTGAGCATGCGAGCACATGTGCCGTTCGTTCGGGAATTCATTTACATGGGGTCACGGCTAATTTTAATACAACACGCCCACTACCTTCCCAATTTGAATTAGGCGGGCTTACGCCGGCCCATTTACGCTATCCCAACGTAATTTAGGGAGCAAGTGCTTTGTGAATACTGGTCTTGCCTCTCTATGTTAGGTCGGCGTAGCGCATATATACGCCGCTCTACCTGAATCCGGCTCATTGATCCTCTGTCATAAGGGATCATGGCAAGCTGGTAAGAAGCGATTTCTGCTGATTGGTGGAGGATTTATCAAATTTTGGACAGGTTCAATTCAGTTTATGGATTTTTCGCACTGTGCACTGGTGTTCATGATTTGTCGCTCACTAAAGCACTTATGGACTATATTATTTAGGGATTTTTTAATTTTATTATTGGTTATCACCATATACACTATTTAATTAATTGTCATGAGACTGTTGCAATTATGGTAATTGATGTATGTTATGTCATTGGTCATATATCACTTTAATATTGTTTATGTTACCAGTCGTTTATTACTAGCCTTATTTTGGAATATTTATAGTTTTTGTGATTTATTGTTCACTTCATTATTATTATATACACACATATATATATATATATATATATATATATATATATATATATATATATATATATATATATATATATATATATATATATATATATATATATATATATATATATATATATATATATATATATATATATATATATATATATATATATATATATATATATATATTTTTTTTTTTTTTTTTTTCATATGGTTAGGGGATTAGCACAATTATTTTTTCTTTCCATGCTTTTTTCTGTACCAATTGTTTACATGTTAATCGCAGCTCCCATTTGAACAAGCTGCTACTTGGTTTTGCAGCTGTTTTTTCTTCTAGCACTTTTAGCGTAGTTTTCCACTTATACATTAACCTCTTCCTTATCCCTTTTATCCATTGGTGCATTTCCATCTCACTTCTACATCCCCCTACCCTGAAGCCGTCGTAATATCCTCTATCCAGTTTGCCCATATTTCTCCCTTTACTCTGTTATAATAGGTCTCCTTATACAGTAACAGATTACTATTTACCAGATTTTTCCATTGTGTTAGTGAAGGGGCTTCCACCTATTTAGAACTATTGCCTTTCTTGCATAAAAAAGCAATAGGCCAACCTGTGTTCATTTTTCTATGGAGGCCATATTATCTTCCACTACGACCTGGACAGACCTACGCCGCCAAAGTATCGGTGTATGGACCTGCCAGCCTGGGTTCAGGCGGTGGGTCTGGAGGAGGTCTGGAGGTGGAAGCACCCCGATGTGAGGGCCTACTCGTGTTTTTCATATAGATTTTCTCCCTAGCAGTCTGTCGGACCATAGCCCTTTAGCGGTGGTGCTCCGCTCGCCGGCATTGCGCAGTGCGGCACTCTGGAGGTTGGGCGCGCAGTGGGTCACTCATCCAGATATAGCAGATGTCTTATCCCCCTTGTTGACTGAATTTTGGGAGCAGAATGCGGGTTCATCCTCCCCTGTCATTGTCTGGGATACCTTTAAGGCATTCACCAGAGGGCAATACATTTCTTTCATCGCTAGTGTCAAAAGGCAACACTCAGCTCAGACTCGGGAGTTGGAATGATTAGTTACTAACCACACTGACACATACAACTCGGACCCCAACGCGGATCATTTTGATCTGCTGATGGCGGCTCAGCGGGACTTACATTTACACTTAGTTGAGGCTACACGCTTGGATATCTATAAGGGTAAACAAAGGGCCTTTGAGCAAGGAGACCGCAACGGCCGTCTGCTGGCCATTATGGCCCAGCACGACCAACCCCTCACAACAAAATATCGTTCCTGCAGACCCCTGGGGTGGGACTGTGTCCTCCCCCCCCCCCCCCCCCAGACATCTTACAGACCTTCAACGACTTTTACAAGACTCTATATTCTTCTGGCCTACCTGCGGATTTTCGGCCTAAGTTGCTTAACGACCTGCTAGATCCGTTGGCGCTCGGCTGGCTCTCCGATCAGGAAAGGGATGCCTTGATACAACTATTTACTGGTTGTACCTGCATCCATGTACCATGCCTATTTGACACTGATATACAAACCTCCTAAGGACCCCACTTCCTGCGCTTCGTACCGACCCATTGCGCTTCTAAATACTGACTTTAAAATACTGACTAAACTTCTTGCCCTACGGTTATATCCCATGTTGCCCTCGGTGATAGATCCGGACCAGACGGGTTTTATGCCCCGGAGGTCTACGGATGTTAACCTCAGGAGGCTCTTCACCAACATTCACACTCAACACATTAACGTGGGAACGCGGGCTGTAGCCTCGTTGGACGTCAAAAGGCCTTTGACACGGTGGAGTGGCCCTTCCTGTGGGAAACTTTGCGCAGGATGGGCTTCCCTATACTTTTTATCAAGTGGCTCCAGGTGATATACAAGACCCCCACTTCCTCGGTGCGCCTGGGTGGTGGACTATCCGTCACCTTCAGGGGAACTAGGCAGGGTTGCCCTCTCTCCGGCCCTATTTGCCCTTGCCATTGAACCGGTGGCGGAAGCTCTCCGCACCTCACCGCATATTAAGGGTCTCCGGGTGGGCTTGCTGGAGGAGAGGTTGGCCCTGTATGCAGATGACATGTTACTTTTCCTTAATGACAAGGGTCCCTCGCTGCGGGGTGCGCTGACTGTTCTTGACACGTTTGCCTCGGTCACAGGACTCAAGGTGAATTGGTCCAAGTCCCTGCTCTTTCCGATTGACCGGGCGGCCAGGTCCGCCTCCCCCCGACAGCCCCCTTTGCTGTGTCAGCTCTTTTAAATATTTAGGAGTACACATCTCTGTCTCGGCTTCTGATTTTATTTCGATGAATCTGTCCCCGGTGCTGTTAGAGGCCCAATCCAAGCTCAAGGCATGGAGTAATCTCCCTCTGTCTGTTTGGGGAAGGGTGAATCTTATTAAGATGAAAATTGTCCCTAAGCTTACTTACCTCTTCCGCCATTCCCCGCAGTGGGTGCCCAAGTCCTTCTTTCAAAAGTTGAACCAAATGTTCTCCTCTTTCATTTAGGGCCCCTCCCCGCCCAGGTATCGGCTGACAACACTAATGAGGCCGCGGACGCAGGGTGGCATTGCATTTCCGGACTGCTATAAATACTACCTGGCCGCACAGTTGGTGACTGCGGCATGGCAATTGCGGCCGGATGGAACGAACGCATCCACTGCGCTGGAGGCTTCGGTGGTCGGTTCGCTGGAGGCCCTCCAGCTTTTGCTTTTCCGGGGCCCCCGCGCTTCATACCCCTTGACCCCTTCCATGCTTACCACCCTGCGGGCGTGGCGAACTGGTCTGGCCATTGAAAAGTGTAAACCCTCTGAAATCTCCCCTAGTACCTCAATTTCGAACAATCCTAGCCTATCCCACTTCTATAAACTTTTAGACCCCTTTGCATGGTCGAAGTATGGCATTAAACTTGTCTCGCACATTGTTTTACAGAACACATTGATACCCTTCGCTGAGCTTTCTTCCACGTTTAACTTGCCCTACCATTATCTTTTTAGATACCACCAGCTGTTGCATGCTTTCACAGCACAGTTCCCCGCTGTCGTCTTGCATCGTGGCCCAGTCGGAGTTGGAGAGAACACTTAGGCCTCGTACAGACGAGAGGATTTCCGCTGGAAACGGTCCGCCGGACCGTTTCCAGCGGACATTCCTTCTCCAGATTTTGATCTGATGGCTTGTACACACCATCAGATCAAAATCCGTGCGGAAAACATCCGCGGTCACGTGTCCGCTGGAAAGTAAATTCTTCCACGCATGCGTCGAATAATTCCGACGCATGCGAGGGATGGGGATCGGACGGACTTATCCGGTGAGTCTGTACAGACGACCGGATAAGTCCGAGGGACAGGATTCCAGCGGATAGATTTCTTAGCATGCTAAGAAATTTTTATCCGCTGGGAATCCGTCGGCTGGACAAATGTCCGCTGAAAATTGTCCGCTCGGGCCTACACACGTCCGGATCTATCCGCTGGAACTGATCCACGGATAAATCCCAGCAGATAGATCCGGTCATGTGTACGGGGCCTGAGGTTTAATTGTGAAGTAAAACCTACCTCGCATTTGTACTCATACCTACTCTTTGTGTCTCTCCCCCCCTTGATGGGCTGCGATCCAGATGGCAGGGTGCCATCCCTACATTAGACGCGGACGACTGGGATGATGTCTGGGATCTCCCTTTTCACTCACTTGTCTCTATTCGAGACAGGTTGGTGCAATACAAGTTCACAGAGCATACTTTACCCCGCACAGACTTCACAAGATGAACCTTGCACATTCCCCGGAGTGTTGGAGGTGTGGCGCCTCCCCTGGCGACTTCTCCCAAATCTTCTGGCGGTGCCCTGAGGTGAAACAGTACTGGGAGTCAGTGCTGGACATGATAAATAAAGTTGCAGTGATCCAGCTGTCATTGGTGATGGAGGTGTGTCTCCTGGGAATAATTGAGAACATTGTCCCGAACTCCACAAAACGCATTTTGATCAGCCTGTTTTGCTATGCATTGGAAGAAACCCACACACCCCTCTCTGGCGCAGTGGAGGTGTCTGGTGAACACCAGCCTTCCCCTGTACAGGGACACATACGTCAATCGAGGCTGCCCGCTGAAGTACGACAAGGTTTAGCGTGCTTGGCTGGCGGAGTCTGAGACTGCTGGTTGAAATAGAATGCTTAGAGAAGCGGTCATGTGACCCGATCCCTGTGAGTGGTATCGGCTGAGCTGCTTTATGAGCCCACTAGGGCTATAACCAGAATGAGTTTTGGTGCACCCTCACCCTAACCTATTTTCTGTTGCTATGTACAAGTTGCAGTAGATTAATATACCCGATATTTCGCTGTGTGTATTGTACGCAATTGAGCTATATGTGCTTTGTTTTGTTTGTTCTGTATTCTTTTGTACTATGAGAAATACCCTAATAAAAGCAACTTTAAAAAAAAATCTGGGAAGGCTAACCCCCCTGTGCCATCGGGCACATAAGTGTAGTCAATTTTATTCTAGCTGACTTATTTTGTCATATAAAATGAGGAGAACATACCATGTAGCTGTGTAAAGAACTTTTTTGGTAACCATTGCGGTGAGTTTCTAAATAAATATAACAGCCTGAGAAGAATCTTCATTTTTAGGTTTATACATCCCAATAGCGAGAGAGGAAGCGTCTCCCATGCCTTTAATTTTTTCCTTAATTTCTGTATTACTGGGTCTAAATTAAGCATTTTATATTCTTCCACCCGTCGCGATATTATCATGCCCAAATATTTAAATTCTGTTACCCACTTTAATGGCGAGGTTGAACTCGCTGTATCCTGTGCTTTTTGGTCAATGGTAAACAATAGTGATTTTCCCCAGTTTACTTTAAGTCCTGTACATAATGAAAAGGTGTTCAGTAATTCCAGAGCTCCTTTCAATGATGGCCCTGCATCCCTCAAGAACAGCAGCATATTATCGGCATACAGGGCTACCCTATCCTCCAACCCCCCTACTCGGAGTCCCTGAATCTCTTGCAAGGTCCTCAGAGCCTCTATGCTGGGCATGTATGTTCATAAATAATCTACGTAGATTGATATCTGTTGTTCTTTGTGGCATAAATCCTGTCTGATCTGGATCTAGAATAGTTTTTAATAGTGGCTGCAAGCTCATTGTTAATATTTTAGTTAATATTTTAAAATATATGTTTAGCAGTGCTATCGGCCTATATTTGGATCTTTCCCTTCTTTATATATTAAAGTTATATGTGCCTGTCTCATTAAATCTGGTAATGTCCCTTTCGATAGCCCACTTGTAAATACCTTGGCCAATTTCAGGGCTAATAGGGTTTCATATTTTTTTATAGAATTTGGCAGGAATTCCATCTGGGCCTGGTTCTTTTTCCCCTGGAAGTGTCTTTATAATTTTACTTATCTCTTCACTTGTAATTGGATCCACCAATGCCTCTCTCTCCCCGTCCAACAACCACCCAAGGGCAACCCGGTCCAACAGGTCCGACATAGTTCCCAGATGGAAGTCGGCGGGCAGAGAAGAGACATACAACTCACTATAGTCAGGGGTCGACAATCCACGGGTGCCAGGTCGCAATTGCGACAAGAAATTGTGACCCGGCGCTCGCGGCGGCCGGTAATTGAGGCCGCCGCGGGAGTGCACGAAGGCACAGGATCCTGTGTCTCCGTGCGCCCCCACCTTCCCCGCCGCCCAATTGCGGCGGGCCCGCTGCGGCCGGTAATTGAGGCTGCGGCTTTGCGAAGTCCCTCTGTGTCCTTCTGTGAGCTGGCGCCATCTGGTGGTGGCTGTTGGCATTACAAGTTAAACAGCAATTCCAAAAGTGTAATTTTTCACTATTTTCACTGCCATCTCCTTACCTCTAATTAGAAACATTATATATATTTTTTATTCTAACACCCTAGAGAATAAAATGGCGATCGTTGCAATACTTTGTCACGCCGTATTTGCGCAGCGGTCTTACAAGCGCACTTTTTTGGGAAAAAAATACACTTTTTTTAATTAAAAAATAAGACAACAGTAAAGTTATCCCAATTTTTTTTTATATTGTGAAAGATAATGTTACGCCGAGTAAATTGATACCCAACATGTCACGCTTCAAAATTGCGTCCGCTCGTGGAATGCCGAAAAACGTTTACCCTTTAAAATCTCCATAGGCGACGTTTAAAAAAAAATCTACAGGTTGCATGTTTTGAGTTACAGAGAAGGCGATACCTCACGTGTGGTTTGAATACCGTTTACATATGCGGGCGCTACTCACGTATGCGTTCGCTTCTGCGCGCAAGCTCGTCAGGACGGGGCGTGTTTTCTGGCTCCTAACTTTTTTAGCTGGCTCCTAGATTCCAAGCAAATTTGTCAAACCCTGCTATAGTAATTGCTAAAGGCCTTCAAAATCTCCTTGGGTTCTTTTACTTTCATTCCCTCTACCATTTCTATCTCTGCTATAGTTGTAGCTTGATACTCTTGTTGTGCCAATCTCGCCAAAAACCTCCCACTTTTATCCCCTTGTTCAAAAATATTTTGTCTCTTTTTATGCAATTCCAGCCTTGTTATTTCCTCCATATATAATTGTAATTCCCTTTGTGCGACCATCATTAAGTCGAAATCGGGATTACTTGAATCTTGACTATATTTTTCCTTACTTCGTTCTACCTGTATGTGTAACTCCTGTACCTTAATCTTTTTTTTTTTTTATTATTATTTACTGCCACAATATTTGAAATATATTGTCCTCGTAGGTATGCCTTGAACGCATTCCCAGACCGTATCCACTGAGGACGATCCTTCGTTATTCTTCCAATATTTATTATATGTAAAAAACAATAAATACAAAACAACCAATGTCCAATAAATATTGTAGCGGCACTCTTGTTCAAACTCAAATGTTTAAAGAGGGGGGTGTGATTATGGCAGGGGATCTTAATTTTGTGTTCGATCCAGCCCTGGACACTCAACCCCTTTCCCTGCGATCGGAAGGGAGGGCTCTTAAGGTTATTAAAAGAAAACGATACCAGCAACAATTAGTAGAAATTTGGAGGATTTTTCACCCTAAAGGAAGGGATTTTACATATTACTCTCAGGTACACTCCATTTATTCAACAATTGACTATATTTTTTTGGACCATCAACTTATGGAAGGGATAACAAAAGTGGAGGTAAAGTCTATAACCCTCTCGGATCATGCCCCAGTGATGGCCCTATTAGACTTAGAGGACGTTCCGGTTAGGCAGAGATCTTGGAGATTGGATGAGTCTCTCCTGTATGACCATAGTGTTTGTGATGCATTGGAAAGGGATTTAAATTTATTTTTTGAAGAAAATAATATAGAAAATATTGCACCATCCACACTATGGGAAACTCATAAAGTATTTATGAGAGGGAGATTAATATCTGAATGGGGCAAAAAGAAGGAAAATCTGGGCAGCTGAAAAAAAATTGATTCTACAAGAAATTCAGGGGCTGGAGCAGGTACATAAAGAGTCAATTGACAGTAACATACTGCAGGAGCCAACAAGAAAACGAGAGGCATTGAAGAATCTGTTGGAACAAGAGACAAAGAGTATTTTTAAAAACAGCTACAAAAAAAAAAAAAAAAAAAGACATGAATTTGGTAATAAACCTGGGAGACTATTGGCAGAAATAATTAAACCTAGACGAAACCTAAATTATATAGCAAAAATAAAGGATAAAAGGGGGACCTTGAAACATACAACGAGAGATATTGGTAAAAAAATTCTCGAGTACTATCAATCCTTGTATAATGTAAGCGATAGTCAGGACAAAGGGGAAACACAGAAGAGGAAAGAGAGAATTGACCAATACCTTAAGAAAATAAAATTATTAGCCATTCCAGAAGAAGAATCAAATAAATTAGAATGTGAGATATCTGAGGAGGAAATCCAGCAGGCAATTAAAAATAGCAAAAATTGAAAAAGTCCAGGACTGGATGGGTACACATCTTTGTACTACAAATTTTTTTTTGGAGTATTAATGCCGTACTTTTATTGTTATATGAACTCCATCGGAGAAGGGATGAAAATTCGTAAAGAAGCATTAGGAGCTCATATAACAATACTACCAAAAGAAGGCAAGGATCCAACGCTGTGTTCAAGCTTTAGGCCAATATCCCTGATTAACCACTTGCCCACCAGGTAAATTCTGGCACTTCTCTCCTTCATGTGAAAATCACAATTTTTTTGCTAGAAAATTAATCAGAACTCCCAAACATTATATATTTTTTTTTAGCAGATATCCTAGGGAATAAAATGGCAGTCATTGCAATACTTTTTGTCACACCGTATTTGCGCAGCGGTCTTACAAGCGCACTTTTTTTTGGATAAAAATCACTTTTTTGAATTAAAAAATAAGACAACAACAATACATTTTGCCCAATTTTTTTATATATTGTAAAAGATAATGTTACGCCGAGTAAAATGATACCCAACATGTCACGCTTAAAAATTGCGCCCGCTCGTGGGATGGCGTCAAACTTTTACCCTTAAAAATCTCGATAGGCGACGTTTAAAAAATTCTACAGGTTGCATTTTTTGAGTTGCAGAGTAGGTCTAGGGCTAGAATTATTGCTCTCACTCTAACGATCGCGGCGATACCTCACTTGTGTGGTTTGAATACCGTTTTCATATGCGGGCGCTACTCGCGTATGCGTTTGCTTCTGCGCGCGAGCTCGTCGGGACGGGGCGCTTTAAAAAAAAATTTTTGGGTTTTCTTATTTATTTTTATTTAGTTTTATAATTTTTTACACTGAAAAAAATAAATAAATAAAATTGATCACTTTTATTCCTATTACAAGGAATGTAAACATCCCTTGTAATAGAAAAAAGCATGACAGGTCCTCTTAAATATGAGATCTGGGGTCAAAAAGACCTCAGATCTCATAATTAGACTTAAATGCAAAAAAAAAAAATTTAAAAAAAAAAGTCATTTTTTCAAATGACAAAAAAAAAAATGTTTCTTTAAGAGGCTGGGCGGGACTGACGTTTTGACGTCACTTCCGCCCAGCAGAGCTAGGAGGACGGGTGAAGGAGATTTCTCCTTCAGTCCCGTCCCCGCTCAGCTGCCGGACACATCCGATCCCCTCCGCCGCTACCGACGGCTCCGGTAAGCGGCGGAGGGCGCGGGAGAGCGGCGGGAGGGGGGGGGGCCCTCTCCCGCCACCGATAGCGGCGATCTCGCGGCGAATCCGCCGCAGAGACCGCCGTTATCGTGTACACCACCGCCCCCTGAAAAGATGAATATCTCGGTTGTGGCAGCAGCTGCTGCCGTTATCGAGATATTCAACTTCAAAAAGAGGACGTCTTTTTGACATGGGGCGGTGGTCAAGAGGTTAATGAAGACATTAAAATCTATGCTAGGATCTTGGCCGAAAGATTGAAATTATACATTTCAGACTGCATAGAGACAGACCAGGCAGGTTTTGTCCCTGGAAGGGAAACAAGGGATAATATACTAAGGACATCTTTGTTAATACATGAAGCCAAAAAAAGAAAGAGACCGGCCCTTTTTTTATCTGTAGATGCTGAAAAGGCCTTTGACAGAGTCAATTGGGAATACATGTTACAAACACTCCAAGGATTTGGCCTGAAATCAAAAATGATGAGATGGATAGGGGCATTATATTCAGAACCTACGGCTCAAGTCCAGGTGAATGGGACTCTGTCAGAGACATTTAAGCTACATAATGGGACACATCAGGGATGCCCACTTTCCCCCTTGTTGTTTGTTCTGTCATTAGAACCCCTCTTAACTTCCATAAGAAAGAACCGAGAAATAAAGGGTATCAAGGTAGGAGAGCAAGAACATAAGATAGCTGCTTACGCAGATGATATTATGCTATTTATAGCTAATCCTAGACAATCACTCCCAAAGGTTATGGAAGAAATGGAGGAATATGGAAAGATTTGTGATTTTAAAATTAATATGGAAAAAACTGAGATATTAAATATAGACACACCCCTAAAAGATAAGAGAATTGAAAGCACTCTTCCCCTTTGTATGGAGGGAAAGGGGACTGAAATATCTAGGAGTCTATCTATCAGTAATAACAATGGATTGATATCAAGATAATTATATTCCCCTACTGAATAAAATCAAACAAGACCTAAAAGGGATACCAGGCATACGGATTGTCATGGCTAGGAAGGATAAACGTAATTAAAATGATGACCCTTCCGAAATTTTTGTATATCTTCCAGAGCCTACCAATCCGCATTCCTGGGGCATATTTTAGAACCCTGAGAAGTCTAATGCAAAAATTCGTTTGGAAGGGGAGAGGAAGTCGTATCTCATATAAAGTAATGAGTAGATCAAGAGAAAATGGGGGGGTACTACTTCCAGACCCCCAAAAATATTATGAAGCAGCAATAATAAAAAGAGTAATAGACTGGGTCCATAATATATCACATAAGAAATGGGTGTCTTTAGAAGAAAATATGAGTAAAATGGAGTAGGGACAGACTATTTGGATCCCGAAAAAATACAGAGATCTCCCGATGGCATCCTCCCCAATTACAATAGAAACATTCAAGATATGGGATAAAGTAATTAGAGACTCTGAGGGGAAATATAATAGCCCATTGATGTCCTTAATGGGAAATTATTATTTCCCACCGGGAAAAAATAATAAACTATACCTAAAACGGACACACTCAGAGAGATTAAGGTTAGGGGATGTTTTAAAGGGGAATAGGCTGTGCCAATTAGAAAAACTACGAGAAAAATATGGAAGATCGCAATGGGATAGTTGGAGGTACGTGCAGCTCCAACATTTCACTGAATCCCTTCCAAAACCTTTACGAAGTATTGAAAGATTAAATCCCTGGGAGAGATTAATAGATCAAGGAGGGATGAACAGAAAGGGGACAATTTCCAAAATGTATAGGTTATTGATATCCACTAATGAGGAGGGGACCACTCACCCCTTGGAAAAATGGGAAATAGAACTAAAACAAAAAATTCCGGAGAGGTTGAAGAAAAAGGTTATGGATTATGTACATTCTACATCAAAAGACACAAAGGTGAAAGAAATGAATTATAAGTTACTGACCAAATGGTATTATGTCCCCACTAAAATGCGTAAAATAAACTGTGATACATCGCCCTTGTGCTGGAGGGAATGTGGGGAAGAAGGAAACCATGCTCATATCTGGTGGCACTGCAGATTTATCCAAACATATTGGGTGGAGGTTCTAGGATTAATAAAACAGATAGAAGGGAAGGAGATAGGATTGGATCCCTGGAAATGTTTATTCCATTTAAATGCAGCAAAAACATTAATCCCGAGAAACTGGAGAAATAAAGACCCACCAAGGATAAAAGAATGGTTTAGCGAGGTAGATAAAATAAGAGTAATGGAAGAGTTGATAAGTTATCAAGAAGAGGCAGAAATAAAATTCCAAGAAATTTGGGGGAAATGGACACAATTCAAGCAATCCCAGATTTACCTAAGGATTATGGGGAGAGAAGAAAATCTGCAGGCAGATAATTAGAAAGGGAGCTTTTTCCCTAACTCTTCCGAACCCCACCCCCACCATTTTTTTTTCCACATAACCTGAGGTGGCTGGGTGGATAGGGGGGCCACTACCTCACTTCCTTAAAAAGTAATGGCACATATAAGGACATAGGGATAGGATATATTAAAAAAGGGATAAGTTCCCAGGTTTGTTTTTTTTTATTTATTTTTTTAAGATAAGAGACGCCTGGGTGAATATATAAATATATATATTGTATGTATGTATGTATGTATGTATGTATGTATGTATGTATGTATGTATGTATGTATGTATGTATGTATGTATATATATATATATATATATATATATATATATATATTCCTGCTCCCTTTATCTTAAATTGTTTTTTTTTTTTTTTTTTCCTTTGAGCCTGTCAGACTTCCCCGCCGTCCCGCCCCACCCCTCGCGGGGCCTGGGGCGGCGCCGACGGGGAGGACGCGGCTCCGGCGGGGGGGAGGGGGGGAGAAGAGAGGGAAATTTGGTATTATTTTAAAGGACATCATTACAGAGACAGTATAGTAAGGTTGGACCTAGCTCTGTACCCACACAAGTGTTTATTGTAACGTTGTAATATGTAGTTTGTATATGTCAATGTTATGTGTATGAGGAAATTATGAATTTTATAATGATCAGTGAATTAAAAACATTTTTTTTAAAGTAAATATGTAAAGTTCTTCTATTTATGTGAAAACAATAAAAATTCTTTAAACAAACTCAAATGATCCAGCTTCTTTATGTGTTGAAACTCATAAAGGAAATAGTAAGAGATGCCCAAAAGTGCAGTTCGTAAGTGCAAACAATGAAAGAGAGTCTTCTTCGGAGTCCACCATTAACCAATGAAGTGACCATAGGAAGCCCCTCTCGGGGATGCACTTACCACAAGGATAAGCGTGTATTGCCTTGAGTACACCGGAAGTGACGTTTGCACAGTGTGAGCTTGCTGCTCGTTTCTGATATACACTGCATTACGTTTTAAATGAGCCCACTGGATCCTCATTATACGTGTCCTGTATGGTGGTTGGAAAGAGAAGGAAGACCTGGCTTGTACTCAAGGCAATACACGCTTATCCTTGTGGTAAGTGCATCCCGGAGAGGGGCTTCCTGTGGTCACAAGGTGCTTCATGGGTTAATGGTGGACTCTGAAGAAGACTCTTTCATTGTTTGCACTTATGAACTGCACTTTGGGGCACCTCTTACTATTATTTCCTTTATGAGTGTCAACACAAAGAAGCTGGTTCATTTGAGTTTGAACAAGAGCGCCGCTACAATATTTATTGGACATTGGTTGTTTTGTATTTATTGTTTTTTACATATCTATATATTTTTAAGTGGCTGCTATATATTTATTTGCGATTAAGAGTGCAAACTACATATCACACTTTGTGACTAAAACCGATTATCTCAAACCTTTATTTCCTAAGCGCTGAGCAGTGCTAATAGAGGAGGGCCAATAGAGCATTTTTTTACATTCATTTATTATAGTTGCAATTTTTTCAGCTATTTCTGGATATTGCACCCATTGTGGGGATAATCTCCATAATGCTGAATTTCTTGGAGTGGGAATACGTATTGTGACAAATAGGGGGGGCATGATCTAATAGGCCACTTGGTAGATATACAGCGTCTGCGATATCTGCTAGTATTGCAGAATCTACAAATGCCAGATCTATCCTAGATGCCGTTTTGTAAGAAGTGGAAAAGCAAGAGTACATAATTTTTTCTGGGTTTCTCCATATCTCTGTTACCCCTGTCGCTTGTGCCCAATTATATAGATCAGTTGAGTGATATTTCGGAGGTCTCGGTCTGTCCCACTCCACCGACAGCACAGAGTTAAAGTCACCAATAAACAGCAGCTTTGCTGGAAGATATTGAATAATTTTTTCCATTATCTCATTCAGGGTTCCAGCATTAGCATTAATGTCATAGTTAACTCATGATTAATCACAATCCTACCGACACAATGCCAGTGTTTTTTTTTTTACTTCAGCATGTACCTCTTAATCCCGATTTTCACCTGACGGCGATCCCGCGGGAGTGGGCGTTCCCAAGCACTGCCTGTGATTGACAGGCTTCCGAACGGCGCATACTGCGCGTCACAGGTTGCCGACAGAACCCGAACGTCGGTGCGCATGCGCCGTATAGAGTCGCACCGACGTTCGTTTTTCCGGCAACCTGTGACGCGCAGTATGCGCCGTTCGGAAGCCTGTCAATCACAGGCAGTGCTTGGGAACGCTCACTCCCGCGCGATCACCGTCAGGTGAAAATCGGGATTAAGAGGTACGTGCTGACTAAAAAAAAAAAGTGTTTTAAAGGGTGAACCTCCTTAATCGCGCGATAAAAAAATTGACGGTGTTAAAATGGGTTTGTGTTAACGCCATTAATAACGCGTTTAACTGACAGCACTAATATAAATATATATATATAGCAACTTTATAGTCTGCATCAGTCGCATCAAAGTAGTGGAGCCTTAGACACACAGAAAAAAAGCAAAACTGGTTTAATGGAAATAATTATATTTTGTTTATTCTACATTTTACAGCTTACTTTAAACCAAGACAGACCCCATACACACTATACAACTTTTGTCTGATTTTCTTTAGATTTACCAAAACCATGTAGTGCAAGGGCCTGTCTGATTGCATACAAATTTAAACTCTTAAAGTTTTATATGGTTTTGGTAAATCTGAAGAAAATTGTATAGTGTGTATCCAGCTTAAAGCTGTGAATATACAAACTGATCTTGTTACTTCTATTTGGTAATAAACTGGTGAAAATGAAGATTTAAGAGTTTATTTAGCCTCAATATGCATTCCAATTTAGGCGACTGACCTACAAAGTGGGTTGCATTTATACAGTTTATTTAAATACCTGCTGTAAGGATGTACAGTTCTGACAAGATCCTGCTGCTTCTGACGCAATTCCTGCAACCTTTGAGGGATTCTCCCCAGGCATCATGGTGCATGAACTGATAAAGTGGCCCGTTTGACTTGGAAAATCAGATTTAAACCTAAAAATAGGAAAAACAAAATGCTGTATGTCAAAGCATGCAGTGCACTTTTTCTTCAAATAATGTTCATACCGATTTAGTTCACATAGCTTCTTGCACGCTAGTTCTTTAGAATCTATTGCAGACCTCTGTAACAAACAATATCATGGTGGAAGAACACTACCATACAAATAATAGCTTATCAAAAGTTACATTTCTAATATACAGTGTACCAATCTGCTGAAACCTTTAGGCCCCTTTCACACCTGTCAGTTTTGACGGCGGACCCGAACGGCCGCTCCATGCATCTCCATGGAGCATCGGATTTCAGCGGAGACATGTCCACCGACATTCGACCCGATCCGCTAAAAATAGACGTATGGTGATACTTCCCCATCCGTCCATGGCAGATCGGATGAGATCTGATGAAAACGCACATGCTGTCCGATTTCATCAGATCGCTCCATTAGGAAACAGTGGCGCCCGACAAGCCCCTCCCCGCTCAGTGAGCAGAGAGGAGCTTGTCATCCGCCAGCTCAGCGGAGATCAACGAACTGATCTCCCCCTGAGCTGGCGGACTTCGTAGAGACGGAGTCCGCCCAGTGTGAAAGGGGCCTTATAGTATGTTATATAACATTATGTAGCATGTGTAGAAAAAAACTCAGTTAGACTCACCGGTAACAGTATTTCCAGGAACCTTCCAGGACAGCTACTTGAGAGATGATTGGCTCCGCCCTCTACAGGAAAAACAAATCAGTTACAATTTAAAAGGCCCCTCCCTTTCCTCTGACCCTCAGTTGTTTAGAAGATCAAGTAAACCTCCACCAAAAGTGCACTCGGCAGAGGAAAAAAAAATAGAAAAACATAAAAAGAACACCACCACCAGGTTAACAAGGTCGACCAGTGAAAAGTAGAATAGGGTGGGAATATAGACGCTGTCCTGGAAGGTTCCTGGAAATACCATTACCAGTAAGTCTAACGGGGGTTTTCCCCCCTCACCTTCCAGGACAGCTATTTGAGAGGATAAGCAAAGATTCTATACCTTAGGAAGGGACAACAGCCTGAAGCACTTTCCTACCAAAAGGAGAGGTCCTGGCTGGAAAGCATCTGAACTCTATAAATGTTTGACAAATGCATGAGAGGAGAACCAGACAGCAGCTTTAGAAATTTCTTCCCATGATGTGGCCATCAATCTCATTGAATGAGCCTGAATTCTAGAAGGAGGGATGCGACCTGACGCTTTGTATGCTTCACAAATAGCTTCCCTAATCCACCTAGCAATAGAGCTTTTAGAATCTTGGGGCCATTGAATAACATCAACAGCTGGGAGGAACTCCTAAAACCACTGGATTTCTCTAGGGAGAGGTACAGAAACTAGGCAGGACTACCTCCTGGGACCTATGAAAGTTTGAAGATACTTTGGGCAAATAGAAAGGATCAGGCCTAATCAATACCCTGTCCTCTAGAATCCTCAGGAAGGGGTCTTTACAGGAAAGAGACAGAAATCCTTCTTCCTGACGTAACAGCCAAAAGGAAGGAAATGTTTAATGGAAATTAATTTCAGGGAAGCCTCATGCAAAAGTTTAAAAGAAATATGTTTGATGACCTTGGGCGCCTGTCTAGATCCGGCTGAAAGGTCGGGCCAGGGAAGGTCCACAGAGAGGGTCTTCAGAGAGGAAAACCAACTCCTCCAGGGCCACCAGGGGGCAATCAGAACAACTTCTGCCCGGTCTTGAATAATCTTCCAAAATACCAGAGGCAAGAGGAGAAAGTGTAGGCCAGAGTTAAATCCCACAGGAAGGAGAGAGCATCCATCCCCAAGGACTCCGTCTCTCCCTCCAAAGAGAAGAACGCCGGCAGATTTCTGTTGAGGCTGGAGGCAAAAAGATCCCCATCTTAGCACAATTTCCCAAAACGTGCCTTGATGCAGCTCCTAACAGCTGGAACTGCTGCTCACTCTGCTCAGATAGTCCGCCAGTGCATTCTCTGACCCCCTGATGTGGACTGCCCAGATTGAAGTGACACTGGTCTCTTCCCAGGACAGAATCTGTTGTGTTAGCGTTAGAAGTGACTCAGAACGAGTGCCCCCTTGCTTGTTCAGGTACGCCACTGTTGTAGCATTGTCTGAGAAAATGAATAGGTCTCTTGAATAGACCCTATAGAGCTTTCCCCACCACTAGTAGTTCCCTGAAATTTGAGGAATAGCCTGCCTCCTCTGGCAACCAGGCTCCCTGGGCCTGCCAGCGCTGAGAGTGTGCACTCCAGCCCCACAGATTGGCGTCTGTGGCAACTTTCCCTGGAGCATGTTGTACCCAGTTCTTTCCTCTCTGCAGGTGTTCCCACTGCTCCCACCAGGAGAGATTGGGAAAAACCTCTCTTGGCAGCTGCACCAGCTGATCGAGAATTCTTCCTGCGATCCCAATGGCGCAAGAGGAATGTCTGAAGGGGCCTGGAGTGTAACTGGGCCCACAGTACCCCTAGGATGGCTGCAGTCATTAACCCCAATAACCGCACGATACGCCGAAGGGAGAAGTGCATGAACAAATTGAAGGCCTGTACGGAGAGAAGAAGTTTTGAAATTTCCTCGGGAAGAAAAATCTTTTGGGCAACAGAGTCCATTAGATAACCCAGGAAGAGTATGCTTTGGGAGGGCTCCAGACAGAATTTTGGCTGGTTGACTTTCCACCCCAACTTCTGAAAAGTCTGCAAAACCAACTGCTGATCCCAAAAAAGAGACTCTGTCTCGAGCAAAGAAAAAATCGTCTATATATGGGACGATCGATACACTTTGCATCCAGAAAAAGGCCATGACTTCAGCCATGATATTTGTAAAATTTTGGGTGCTGCAGAGAGACCAAAAAGGGCTGCCAATGACTTGGCCCATTTTCCATGAGAATCGCAAATCTGCTCTGGCAGATAGGTACATGAAGACGAGCGTTCTGAAGATCCAGGGTTACAATGAAAACCTCTGGCCACAACAGATTTCTCTCAGAATAAATATTTTCCATTCGGAAACATTTGTAAAGAATACATTTGTTCAGGACGCTTAAATTCATGACCATACGGAAGCCGCCGGAGGCTTCTTGAACCAAAAAGATGTGGGAATAAAATCCCCGGAATTTTTGAGTTTCCGGAAATCAGACTCAACGTGGCTTGCCACCTCTCTTGGTCTCTCGGCAAATGGGCAAGAAAAAAATCTTTGTGGGAGAAGACTCTTGAATTCCTTTACCCCTATTCTGGCATCACTGGGGATTTTTAGAAGGGGCAGAAGGAGCAAAGAGTGCCCCACTTTGCTTATCTTTGTTAAAAGACCACTTTTTCTTCGCCTGATGGTTTTAAAATTAACCTTGTTCTGTAAACCGTGAAAAGGCTTCTTATTCTGTGGCTTATTTCTTTGAGAAGAAGGGAACCGCTTACTCTTCTCAGAGGAACGAGCTAGGACCTCCACCAAGGAGGAACCGAATAAGAGCCTGCCTTCAAAGAAGATGCCGCAGAGTTTGTTTTTGGAGGTAAGATCACCCTCCCAAGATTTGAGCCAGATAGCTCATCTGGCTGAATTAATGGAGAGCAAGCTCATCTGGCTGAATTAATGGAGAGCAGAGGATCTGGCTGCAGACTTTACTGAATCTGCAGCTGCATTAGCCAAGAAGGCAACTGACTTGGCAATGAGTGGGAGACACTCCCTAATCTCCTCTTTGGGGGTGTTGGATGAAAGAAGATCTTCCAGAAGCTGAACCCATATGTCCAAATTCCTAGCCACACAGGTGGATGCTTCAGCTGGAACCAAGGAGAAAGCTGAAGCATCCAAGGCCTTACGCAGCAAGGAATCGGCCTTCCTGTCCATTTGATCTTTCTTTTTTTTATTTATTGTTTCAGCCCTGTTGGGGGGGCTTTGGTGAGATATCAGGGGTCTTAATAGACCTCTGACATCTTCCCTTTGAGACAGGGAAAGGGACTAGGGACACGTGTTCCCCTGTCGCTTTCTCAGCAGCATCAGCTGCGCTGAAAATGAAAGAAGACAGCATCTTCTCTTCATTCATAAACTGAAACATTTGTAAACACAGTTTACAATGTTTCAGTTATGTGAATAGACAGAGTCAGTGATCACTGACTCTGTCCATTCGGAGCAGTAAGGAGCCGGATTTACCGGCTCCAACCCCGCTCTCCATCCTGACATTTCCAGGGGGTGGAGGAGGAGCACGGAAGGGGAGAGAAACATGGCGGGATACACGGTGGCATACACGGCGGCATACACGGGATATATGGAGGGAGGGAGACAGACTGCAGAAAAACGGAGGGGGGCTCGAGGAGGACACGGGACAGTCAGCGGTGATCGTGTGTGGGGGAGTTACAAGCACCTATCACCGCTGATTTTAAAGCAGCTGAAAGCCGCGCGGGGGGGGGGGGGGGGGGTGTAGAGAGAAGTGGAGAAATTTATTTTAAATCTATACAGCGGTGATCGGCGCTTGTAACTTCCCCACGCACTGATCACCGCCGACAGTACAAGTATCGGGTAAAGCATCGGGAGCATTTGCCCGAGTACAAGTACTCGGGCAAATGCTTGGTATCGGTCCCGATACTCGTATCGGTATTGGGACAACCCTACCCAGTATGCATTGTGGCACGCCCAGTAATTCACACCTCCTTAAAGTCTCTAACACGTAGAGAGCGTCCTGCCGCACAGATGTAGTTCCCAGGAGGGGGGCAAGCACGTCACTGACCACCGCAGTAAAGCCTCCCTTCACCGTGGTGAGTAACAATCAGACAAGCAGGAAGTGAACAGAACCGAGAAGAAATAGAGCAACTTCTTAGCAAAAACGAACAATGAGGAAGTGAAAAGAGGAATGTCTGCAGATAAAGGATGCTTATTATGAAAAATAAAATAAAAATTCCTTTACAACCCCTTTAAGTGACTGGTGCACCGGAAAACCAGGGCTGTGGAGTCGGTAGATAAATGTTCCGACTCCGACTCCTCAGTTTTATGTACTTCCGACTCCCCGACTCCTCTGTATTAATATGCGAATGTATTTTATACATTCCTTGAGGGAAAGAAACGCAACCTACCACAGGACTACTGGCTGGGAAGCCAACAGTCTACTGTATTGCACAGTTTAAGCAAAAGACAAACACAATGAAAACAATGAAGTGGCTGGATAGTAGCAGCAGGGATAAACATCAGGAACAGGATCTTTACCAGTTCAAAAATACAAACCACATTATTTGGTTGTTTTAGAACAAAAACAAAGCTTATCTGTAGGGTTAGGGTTATCTGTAAAACCTAGAAATGGTTTATATTAATCTTGAAATGTAGTTATAGGCTTAGCAAATGCAAATCAATTCAATGTAGAGTTCTAAGGAAGAGAATTGCCTCTGCCAGATCCTCTTTCATAGAGGCTCTTAAGTCAGACTTTATTATTTTTAGGGCTGAAAATAATCTCTCGACACTGACTTGGGTGGGTAGCATTGCAGTAACTATTCTGGCCACATCACTAACGATCTCTGGATAAACAAGGATGGCTTCTTCAACAGTAAGTTTTGATGAGCGATCATACTTTTCAACTTCTTTTAGTGCTTTATAAAACTCCTGTTGGAATTTTTTTATTTGGACACTTACTGTTTCTCTAACATGCGTTCCCTGTAAAAGCAGAACACAACACTATGGAAAGTATAAGTATTGCAGCTCCTAATTGTGCGTTGCGTGCCATATAGTAAAGCACATGAAAAGCATGCTTCTTCACGGTCACTTAACGTGTTCGTTTTGCGTTTACGTGAGGCACTGCATGCATTGGTCTTTATTCTTACAGTAGAGAAGTCATTAATTATAACTTTTTGTGAATTGGGACATTTAAACTTGCTTTTTTTTTTTTTTATTCCAATCTAAATTTAGTAGGAGTCGGAGTCGGTGCATTGTTTGCCGACTCCAGGTACCCAAAATTTCCCCCGACTCCGACTCCTCGACTCCGACTCCACAGCCCTGCGGAAAACCTCTTGATTTCCATCCCTAAAGACCTCTATACATTTTATCTTGTACAGATTGGACCAGCTGAGGCATCTCAATTAGAGGTCGACCGATATTCGGCCATTTTGGAGAAATCATCGGCCGATCAAAATGAGGCCGATATTTAACAAAGCCCGCACCTGTGTCAGCAGAGTGTGGAGAAGGGAGGAGTGTGGGGTTCCTCCTCCCTTCTCCACACTCTGTCTGCAGAGCAGCGCCGAGGTGTGAGAAACATGGAGAGAGAGAAGGGAGCTGTCATTAGTGAGGTTGGATGTCGGCCGGGTGGGCGGGACCCAGCTATCCAACACTAGCCAATGGGAGGCAATCTGGGCGGACCGCTACATGTATGTGGCCCCGCCCCTTTCTTTAACAGCCCGATCATTGGCGGGATAGCTGCTGGGGCCCGCCTACCCCGGGTCCCGCTGAATCTGTGAGCTCCTTTCTCTCTCCCCATACAGTTTCACGGCGCGGCAGAGAGCAATTTCATTATCGGCTGTGAAACCTGCCATTGCCATCTGCTAATGCCAACCAGTGCCTGCTAGTGCCAACTATTGCCATCCAGTGCCACCTGCCAGTGCCAACTAGTGCCATCTGCCAATGCCAACCAGTGCAACCTGCCAATGCCAACCAGTGCAACCTGCCGATCAGTGCCACCTGCCAATGCTAACTAGTGCCATCCAGTGCCACATAACAGTGTAAATAAGTGCCACCTGCCAATCAGTGCCAACCAGTACCACTTGCCAGTGCAAATTGTTAGTGCCTGCCAGTGCCACCTGCTAATGCCAACCAGTGCCTGCTAGTGCCAACCTGCCAGTGCCATCCAGTGCACTGGCAGGTTGGCACTAGGGGGATAACATGGAGATCTGCTGTTCCTAGTGATAAGGAACAGCCATCTATGTGCCATCCCAGTGAGCCCTTCCCCCACACAGTTTGAACAATCCTAGGGAACACAGCAGTTAACCCCATAATTGCCCCCCCCCCCAGTGTTAACCCCTTCCCTGCCAGTGCACATTTTTTTGTTTATCACTGATCACTGTAATAGTGTCACTGGTCCCCAAAAAGTGTCAATCTGGCTCAGTTTTGCCCCCCCCCCCCCGCAATGTTGCAGTCCCGCTAAACATAGCCGATCCTGGCCATTACCAGTAAAAACATTTAAAAAAGCATATAAAATAAAAGTCCATAAATCTATCCCCTATAGTGTAGACGCTATAAGCGTATATGCACAAATATACGCTTATTGCGATTTTTTTTTACCAAAAATATATAGCAGAATACATATTGGCATAAACTGATGAATAAACTTGTTTATTTATATTTTTTTTTTGGACATGTATTATAGCAGAAATTAAAACAAAATGTATAGTTTTTTTCCCCTCCAAAATTGTCAGTCTTCGTTTATAGTACAAAAAATTTAAACCCCAGAGGTGATCAAATACCACCAAAAGAAAGCACTATTCGTGGGAAAAATAAAAAACTGAGATCAATTTTATTTGGGTACAGTGTCACACAAATGTGCAATTGTCACTTAAAGCGAAGCAGTGCTGGATTGCAAAAAATGGCCAGGTCATTAAGGGGAAAAATCCTTCTGGGGCAGAAGTGGTTAAATCTACTAATATTTGTAACACCCCTCCCCCACCCACCAAACTGCCAAAGCTAATGTACAAATCTGCCCCTGTGCTCATTCATCCAGAGCGGTATCTCTCTAATACAGGGTATGTGTTACTAGCCAGATCTCCAGGGGAAATTAGGGGGAAGAGGGGAAAAAAGGCTAAAAAAAGAAAACGAATACAGTCACTACATCACATAAATGGTAAGCTGCAATACATGACGGTTTTTGGTTTTGAGTTTATTATTGTGAGCCAGAAACTGCCTAATCGCAACTCCCATTTGACGTAAAGCACACATTCTACAATAAAAAAAAGTGCTCGTGTAACCCATGTACACACATTTACCGTTCCTTCGCATTCAATAAACCGTAACAAAAGCGCAACAGGACAAAGTTTCACAAAGGGGGGAAACAGTTCTTACCATTTAACTGCAGCACATAAGAGAACGCAGAACCATCGTTATAACAACACAGTACTACATACAGCATGTCCCGGAAGAAGTGACGCTTCTCCAAAACACTTCCTGGTTGCGATCAGCCCACTGCTTCACGCCTAGCCAATGGGCGCTTCAAGCATCACAATCATGTGACTTCGCTAGGACTGTAATAATGTGAACTTCTGGTTCAAAGTGCGGAGGAACTGGAAGTGATTGTATACAGAGGTAGAGCTCTGAGCGGAAGTATTGTGTGGTAGAACGCTGAGTATTGAGTTATTGTCTCTGTGATTAGTACGGGAAATATGTTATGTGTTCTGCTTCCCCTTGTCTACGTTCTAACATGCCAGCGTTTCTCCAAGTCCTGACCAGAGTCGGCGCTTTCTACTATATTCTTTCTCTGGCGTTCTGCTACATCACGTGCAAACTTGTTTTGGTGCATCTGCATTCTGTGACATGCTTTTTTTCACGTATGTCAAAAACACACCGGATCGGGCCCATAAAGCAAAACCTAAGCGATTCTAAAACATGTAATATATCGCACTTTACCAATGCTTGGATATAGTGCCTGCATTTGTTTTCTTTTTTAGCCTTACCCCCTCTATTTTAACCTGGTGATCTGGGCTGTAACACTTCCTGTATTAGGGTGCCTACACTTTGAAGGAGCAACTGAGACACCTTTGGACAGCAGCATTGGTAACCGCTTCAGATCCAGAAGGTTCACCCCTCTTCCTGACCCGGCCACTTTTTGTGATACGGCACTGCGTTGCTTTAACTAAAAATTGCGCAGTCGTGTGACGCTGCACCCAAATAAAATGTACGTCCCACACACACACACACACTTTGATCACCTCTGCAGTTTTTATTTTTTGCGCCATAAACAAAAAAAGACAATATTGGAAAAAAAAAAGAAAATTGTACCATACTTACCGTAATTTTCTTTTCCTGGTGACTATCCATGGCAGCATACCTGTGACAAGCTCCGCCTTGGCTCCTCCCTCAGGATTAGTGAATATTATAAAAGAGTTGGTTAGCACCGCCCCCACATTCTCCGTAATATAGAATACCGAGGGTGGGATTGTATGCTGCCATGGATAGGCACCAGGAAAAGAAAATTACGGTAAGTATGGTACAATTTTCTGTTTTCCTGGTGCCTCCATGGCAGCATACCTGTGACAAATAACTAGCTGAGACGGGTGGGATGATGCTTAGAGGTTTATTTCAAAGGAATTATTATTATTATCATCAATAATTAGAGGAAGCAACGGCTGATTTGATCGCCTGTCTGCCGAATTCTACCGATGAGAGAGCTCCTGGGTCTACTCGGTAATGCTTCAGAAAAGTATGTTGGGACGACCAGGTCGCTGCCCTACAAATAGTTTTCATTGCCACGTTCGCTCTTGCCGCCCAAGAGGCAGAGACCGCCCTAGTGGAGTGCACCCTGACCATCAAAGGGGGGTCCAGACCCTTTGCCCTGTACGCCTTGTGGATAAGCTTAACAATCAATGAGGCAATTGTTCTTGCTGACGCCTCCTTGCCTTTGTTCTTCCCCCAGGGAATTATGAGCAACCTGGTAGAGTCTCTGAAAGATGCCGTGACCTTGAGATAGCATTTCAGGGTGGAGGCAATGTCCAGTTCATGAAGAGAACCTGAGTCCTGTTCTAGAAACGTTGGGAGTGCCCAGGGTTCCGACATGGTCAAAGATGATGTGACCTTGGGGATAAATCCTCGTACTGTTCTCAGTTCCACTCTGTCATGGTAGAATATGATATGGTAATCATCCGCCCCCAGAGCTTGGAGCTCTGAAACCCGTCTGCCAGAGGTTATGGCTATCAAGAAGGTAAGCTTCAAGGTTAAATTCCAAAGTGATGCCGAGTCCGAAGGAGCAAAAGGTGGGCTGGCTAAGGACTCTAGGATGATAGCGAGGTCCCAGGTGGGAAAAGACTGTTTAGTTGGCGGTCGGATCTTTCTGACGGCCTTAAAAAATTGGATTATTAACAGCTCCTCTGCCCACCTTCTGCTGGTTGCTGTTGAAATTGCCGCTACCTGTACTTTTAATGTACTCAGAGCAAGACCCATATCCAGGCCTGCCTGCAAAAATTCAAGCATTTGCGAGGATGATGGAGAATCTGGATCGCAGCTTCTGCTAATCATGAAGGTCTTGAACTTGTTCCACACCCTATCGTATATACTGTTTGTGGAAGGCTTTCTAGCCCTGAGAAGGGTTGCGATAACCTCGTTGGAACATCCTAGTGATTCAAACCTTTGCATTTCAGCAGCCAGATGTGAAGGTTCAGCCTGCCTGGATCTGGATGGGTGTGACATCCCTGAGCGAGGAGGAAGGGTATCAGCGGAACCTTGACCGGAAACTGAGTACTCGGGTACATTGCCGTAGGAAACCAAGGGCATCTCGGCCAGTATGGTAGAACCGTTATTACTGTTGTGGACTCTATCATGATCCTCACCAGGAGTTTTGAAATGAGAGGCCGTGGAGGGAATGCATAGGCCAGATTGCATGCCCATGGGGCTGAGAGAGCATCTATTGCTTCTGCTTGGGGATGTTGGAGCCTCGAGATGAACCTTGGAAGATTGGAATTGCATGCTGTTGCAAATAGGTCCAGTTCGGGGAGCCCCCACTGGTTCACTATCCATTTAAAAATTATTGGGTGTAGAGACTCGTTGGCATCTATGAACCTGCGAGATAGGAGGTCGGCTCTTGAGTTGAGATGACCGGGTAGGTAGACTGCCCTTAGGTCCTTTAGGTTTCTTTACGCCCAGAGGATAATGGGCTCCACCTCCCTCAGTAGGGACCTGCTGTGCGTCCCTCCTTGACGGTGTATATAGGATACAGCGGCTTTGTTGTCCATCCGTAGAAGGACTGGTCTCCCTGTGATCTCGAATTCTAGGGCTAGTAATGCACGGTAGGCTGCCCGGATCTCCAGGATATTTGATACCAAGCCCGTCGCACGGAAGGACCATCTCCCCTGCACTGAGATCTGGTTGCAGTGTGCTCCCCAGCCTGCTGAACTGGCATCGGTGGTAATTGTGATCCAGTTTACATGCCCTAGCGGATGTGATTTCATCAGCGTGTGTTTCTTCATCCACCAATGAAGACTTCTGAGCATCAGGGTCGTCAGATGTATAGGTTGAGATAGATATCATTTGTTCCACTGCCTCAAGAATTCCAGTTGGAAATATCTCAAATGCCAATGGGCCCAAGGGACCATGGGGATACATGACATCCGGCCTATCAGGCTCGGACATTTCGAGGCGGTCAGATGGAGTCTCGCACTCACACTCTTCATCTGCTGAATAATAGACGTCACTTTCTGAGGATGAAGGGATACTGTACCATTCTCTGTGTTGAACAGTGCACCCAGATAAATAATTTCCTGGGTTGGAGACAGGTGACTCTTCTCCTGGTTTATCTTCCATCCAAACTCTACTAGCGTCGTCAGAAGAACTTCCCTGTGGCGGAGTAACATCATGGCGCCGTAAGGTCTCAGGGCGTCAGCAGCAGCAGCTCATGTTCCTCTCCAGGCGGCTCAGAAAAGGAGGATTAGGAGATCAAAACTGCCCTGAAAAGCCCTGAAATGCCGAGAATCTCCATCTGAACTGTGCTAGTGAGATTACCTGGTCCGACGGGCAGCGGGGGTGGCGGTGTGCAGTGTACGGTGGAACCCGGCAGTGGAGATCTCATCGCCCTCCGTACGGAGTATTGGAAGTTGGACCAGCATGCCTCCAGGGAGCCCCACGTGACTCGACGGCGGACGCAGTGACGGAGTGACGCGGCTGAGGAGGCGAGGGCAGAGGGAGCGGGAACTCTGCAAGGCTTGCAGCAAGGTTTGCAGCGTGTATCACTACAGACGCCGCAGACGCTAGTGTGGATACCAAGCCCGGCTCTGCTGAGAGTAAGGCGGAAGGGAGCGGGTGATACAGGAGCCCGATAGTCACCCGTAGACGGCCAGCAGAGAGGTCAGATCCCGCTACAGGTTAACCACCTATAGAGCTCCATCAGATCGGAGGAAGGTCCCCCCCCCTCCCCATATCGCCGGCCTGTGGAAACTCCAGGAATAAGAGGGGAGGTGAGTGAAAAGCCAAGTTGCTATGAAATGATATTGCAAGTGACAGTAAACTGAACTGGCTTTGGGACTATCTGTTGTTTTTTCTCTATCTTTTCTTTGGCCTCCCAAGTTGACATGAGCTAATCTGAACCAGTATTTTGGTGACATTGTTCTGCTGAAGGGGGTTCATCGTGCTTATACCCTACTGTCTCGTTAAAAGGAGTGTACTGGAATGGGCTGGTTATAATCCCACATAAATATATATCTAAGAATGCCTAGAAATTTATAAAGTGTTGGAAAAAAAGAAGGAAAGAAGAGAGAGAGATCTGGACCAAGGGGCCAATAGGACTGTTATAATCTAATTAAAATAAGGACTTCAAGATATGAAAGATAAAGTGAGATAAAGTGAGAGAAAACAGTAGCCCCGTGGATACTGGCTTGACCTGAATCCCCCAGAATCCCCCTGGGAGGGTTTGGACTTAAGATCTCGGAGGCCCCAGTCCCAGGCCCAGTAGATAAGGAACAGTGGGTAAAAGGGACAGTTGAAATACGGACATTGAATAAGCACTAAGTTTTGTGTTCCACTTTTCTCCCTGCTCCATTTTTTTTTCCTTTTCCGCTCCAGACACAGGCCCAAAAATACAGGGGCAGTGTATCAGTCGGGGAAGGGCGGTGAGCTTATCATTGAACGTGATTAAAAATCTCCATAAAACAGACTGTGGACAAAAGGGTAAAAATGGTTCGAAAGGCCCCAAAAAATGCGCAGGGGGGGAGCTCTGGACGCAGCACAATGAGGTCATACCTTGTGTCTGAAGGACCAGATCAGATACTGGTCAGCCCCAAAGGAGATGGAGATAAGGGCATGCCAGGGACCCCCGGGACTCCCGTTAAAAATAAAGGACAAACCGAGGGGGGGACTCCAGGAAGAGAGAAGGAGAAAGACAAGGATCAATCCCCCGCAATAAAAAGCCAAAGTAAAGTACTGAAAACCCCCGAAAATCAACAAATACAATCGAGCTGGCTTCCTGATACTTCTCTTGGAGACACCCGAGCTCCACCAACTAGGCAGGATATGATGGACATGTCAGAAATGATATTACGCCTAGAAAGAACTATTAAAGGTGAAATGGGAGCAACGAGAAGAGACATTCAAAGTGTGCTTCAGAGAGTGGAAGGGATAGAGGAACAATTAGAGGAACATAGAAATGCAATAACGGAACTAAGAGATAGAGCGGACATGGACTGGATAGAAATAAGAAATGCGCGCTATAAACTAGAAGATCAAGAGAACCGTAGTAGACGAAAAAACCGGCGCATAAAAGGCCTCTCAGAAGAAGTCAAAGACCTAGAATTGGGGGAGGTGCTTAGAGGAATATTCAATACAGCCCTAAAAAGGGAGGCGACAGCCCCTATGCATTTTGAGCGGGTCCACAGAATACAAAAATCCTATAACACACAGAGAGATCTACCAAGGGACACCATAGTCAGATTCCTAGAATATAATCAAAAAGAACTGGTATCCCAAATTACAAGGAATTCGGCAACAATGGAGTATAAAGGGGTCAAGCTACTTTTGTTTTCAGATCTATCGGCAGAGACATTGGCCCGAAAGAGGGCGTTGAAGCCATTAACCAGTCATCTACAATCAAAGGACATACCATATAGATGGGGCTTCCCAGCCTGCTTGTCGGTTAAGAATATGGGGGTCTCAGCAGTAATCCGTTTCCATGAAGACGTAAAAGAATTCTGTAAAAAGCTGAATATTCAGCCAATGCAAATAGATAACTGGGAAAAGAGGCCCCCAGCGTGGAGAAGATGGAGGGAACAAGAATGGAATAGGGCATAGACTATCTAGGCTTGGGTGGGCTAAAGGGAGAGCTCTTTAGAGCACTGGGATGGGGGGTGGAGGGGGGGAAATGGGAGGATGGGGGTTAGGGATGGTTGATTGTCAGGTATGTGGAGGGATTGCCCCCCTGCTCCGGATCCCCCCCTCTACCCACTCTCTCTGTAACAATGGCTTGTAGTAAGGTTAATACTCAGAGAGAGAATAGGGGGTGCCGCCTGGGGAGGGGGGAAACAGGAGCTGACATGCTGTCCCTGGACCAGGACCCGTCCTGTTATAGACGGGGCCTGGAAAGTGGGGGGTCATAGTAGACGTCCCGAGGAAAGGCTATCTCGGCGAGCGGCCTGGGTGGGCACTAACCGAGTGAGTCTTAGCATTGAGGTTCAATGCGTTGGGGGGGGGGGTTGGAGAGGGGGGGGGTATATGTTTTGTATGTGGTCTCGAGGTACTCCGATGAAGATGTGTGCGTTTAAAAGAACGAGCCTGAAGTTAAATCAGGAATATGGTTTGGTTGTTCTACAGTTGGAGAAAAGGTCTGGAGTCTCTCATGTCCTGTGGGGATATGATCTCCGAATATCATTAAGGGGGGAACAAGTGAAAAATGATAAATGGGTGTTTTAAAAATGGTTACGTACAATGTACGAGGATTAAATAACCCCAGCAAGCGGTATCAGGTACTACAGGAGATGAAGAGACTCTCGGCCAACATAGTATTCCTCCAGGAAACCCACCTAAAAATAACCTCTAAAACTAGATTAAATTCTAAGGAATTCCCCACATGGATTCATAGCTATTCTCCTAACAAAAGAGCAAAGGGAGTCGCAATAGGGGTTGATAGAAACATACGGTTTTCCCTAGAAGCTACAGAAATAGACCCCGAAGGAAGATACTTGTTTGTCAAAGGTACTATTTTGAATATAAGATATACATTGGTAAATGTATATTGTCCTAATGTAAGGCCGGCTGTATACCTGAGAAAAATTCTGAATAAACTAGAGGGTTTTAGAGAAGGGATGGTGATCCTGGCAGGCGATCTAAACTTTGTATTTGACCCAATACTAGACACTCAACCCATCTCACTGAGATCGGAAGGGAAATATCTTAGAATGGTTAAACATAAATTATATCAAATGCAGATGGTGGAAGCCTGGAGAATCATCCACCCAAAAGATAAAGACTATACGTATTTCTCAGGGGTTCATGGGTCATACTCAAGGATTGACCATGTCCTACTAGACCATCGGCTGCTTGAAGGACTGATAAGGATGGAAATAAAATCTATAACACTGTCTGACCACGCTCCAGTGGTAATGTCCTTAGACTCAGGTGAGATCCCGGCTGGACATCCAGTATGGAGACTGGATGAATCACTGATAAATAATATCAAGACAGCCGATGGTCTAGAAAAGGACATAGGTACATTCTTCAAAGAAAACGATATTGAAAATATCGCACCAGCCACGCTTTGGGAAACGCACAAGGCATTTATAAGAGGAAGGTTGATTGCAGAAAAGGTTAAGAGGAGGAAGATTAGGCAGGCACGGAAACAAACACTATTAGAAGAAATCCAGGCCCTTGAACGGGAGCATAAAGTAGCACAGGAAGAACAGGTCCTAAGGGTTCTAACTAGCAAGAGAGAAGAGCTCCGTGACCTCCTTGAGCAGGAAACGAAATGGATTTTCAACAATGCGAACAACAAATTTTATGCCCTTGGTAATAAACCGGGGAGACTGTTGGCAAGGACCATAAAACCAAGAAACATACAGAACTCTATCCTGAAAATAAAAGATAGAAATGGAGAAATGAGACATTCTACTAGTGAGATAACTAAAATATTTTATGATTATTATCAAAACCTATATAATGTCAACAAGGGGCAAGGGGACATAGAAGTTCAGAATAGAAGGGGGAAAATTAAACAATATCTAGAAAAGATTAAAACCCCTGGCCTAGCAGAGGAAGTAATAAATGACTTAGAAAAAGAAATAACAAAAGAGGAAATAAATCAAGTGATTAAGAGTATCAAAATGGGGAAGAGCCCCGGCCCTGACGGGTTTACATCATTATATTATAAAAGGTTTGGGGGGATATTAGTACCATTTTTCCAGAAGTACATGAACTCAATAGGGGGGGGTATGGCAATGCGTAAGGAAGCTCTGAATGCTCACATAACTTTGATAGGGAAGGAAGATAAGGACCCATCCTTGTGTGCCAGCTATAGGCCGATTTCGTTAATAAATGTGGATATAAAAATTTATTCAAAAATTCTTGCTGAGAGGATAAGACCGCTCTTAACAGGCCTTATAGATAATGATCAAGCAGGGTTTGTACCCGGGAGAGAAACGAGAGAAAACATCTTAAGAGTTATATTTCTGTTACAGAAAGCCAAAAAGAACAAAGAACCAGTAGTATTCCTGTCATTAGATGCCGAAAAGGCGTTTGACAGGTTAGAATGGGAATTTATGTTAGCAAACCTATCCCATATAGGATTTGGTTCAAGTATGCTCAGGTGGATAGGGGCTCTTTACTCGGAACCTTCTGCTCAGGTGAGGGTGAACGGCACCCTATCGGATAGCTTTTCACTGAGTAATGGGACCCGGCAGGGGTGTCCGCTTTCACCTCTCCTATTCGTCCTTTCATTGGAGCCTTTACTGGAAACAATCCGGATGAATCAGGATATAGAAGGGATAAAACTTGACAGAAGGGAGCATAAGATATCCGCATTTGCGGATGACATGATGCTATTCGTATCGAACCCCAGGGAGACATTGCCTAAAATAATGATGGAATATGAACTGTATGGGGAGATCTCTAATCTTAAAATTAATAAAGATAAAACGGAGATATTAAGTATATCATTAAGCCCACAGGATCGTAGGGAACTTGAGGGGCTATATCCATTTAAATGGAAGCAAAGAAGGATGAAATATTTAGGTGTATACTTGTCCAGCGTGGAAAGATATTTCTATGAGGACAATTATATACTACTATTGAATAAAGTAAGATCAGATTTAAAGGGATATAGTATAGACAGAGTATCATGGTGGGGAAGGGTGAGTACTATAAAAATGATGATTTTGCCGAAAGTTCTTTATATCTTTCAAACACTCCCCATAAAAATTCCAGAAACATATTTTAAAATCTTGGAAAAGATAATAGGAGGTTTCATATGGAGGGGTAAAAAGCCGCGTATAGCAGCTGAGACTCTGATTAGACCCAAAGAGGAAGGAGGAATACAGATGCCGGATTTCAGAAGGTACTATGAGGCAGCGGTAATGAGGAGGATTACAGACTGGGTGCAGGGTGAGGGTGGAAGCAAAAAAAAATGGGTAGAAGTTGAAGAAAGTCTAAGTAAAAAAGAGCTAGGGAATATAATATGGGTACCGAGGCAACATAGGGGTTTACCCCTGGATATGCCTGTAATAACAAAAGAAACTTTTAGAATATGGGATAAGGTCTGTAAGAAAAATAAATTGCCCTATAATAGCCCCCTGCTGCCATTAACAGGTACGGACTACTTCCCACCGGGTAAGGAGGGGGGAGGGTACCGGAGGTGGTCAACCTCAGATACCCCAAGATTGAAGGATCTATTAAAAGGTAATGAAGTATGTTCGGTGGGAGAACTCCAAGAGAAATATGGACAGTACCCAGGGGACAGGTGGAGACACAGACAAGTCCAACATTTTGTTAGTACTCTGTCGAAGCCCTTGCGAGCTATGAATGAATTAAATAAATGGGAAAAACTTATGACCCAAGGAGAATCTGGGAAAGGGGGAATATCAAGTATCTATAAGATGTTGACAACCAAGATAGATTTAGGGAAATTGAAAATAATAGAAAGCTGGGAAAAAGAACTTAACCAAACCATATCCAATAAGAAGAAGAGACAGGTATTAGAATATGTTCAGGCCACTACGATGGATGCAAAAGTAAAAGAAACTAATTATAAGTTACTCACTAAATGGTACTTCGTACCGACTAAATTGCATAGAATGAATGGAGAGGCCTCCCCCTTATGCTGGAGAGAGTGTGGGATGGAGGGAACACATGCCCACATATGGTGGCAATGCCCCCTCATACAGGCATATTGGCGGGAGATATTAGGACTGATAAAAAAAATCAGTGGATATGCGATAAAATATGACCCATGGGAATGTCTGTTTCACACTACAAGTATGTCCAGGAAAAAGTATAGGGGTTCCTTGGTCCCGTTTCTTTTGAACGGAGCCAAGGCACTAATACCTAGGAACTGGATGGAAAAAAAAGCACCCACGATAGGGGAATGGCTCCAAGAAATTGATAAAATGAGAGTGATGGAGGAGCTGTGGTCCTTTAAGGCAGAGTCTGGGCTAAGATATGAAATGATCTGGAGGAAATGGAGGGACTTCAGGGCTGGGGGGGGGGGAGGGGAGGGGGGGGGGGGAGAGTCTGGAGAGGAATAGGGGAGACCGGTGGTGGGAAACCTCAAGCTCCCCCCTTTTCATTTGTTCTTTCCTTTTTTTTTCTTTCTATTTATATTTTTTTTTTTTTTTTTTTTTTTTTTTTCTCTTCTAAGTAAATATACAATAAGGGGAATTAGCCCCTCAACTTTTTCACTAGTAGTCTAGATGAACTCCTTTTTCTTCACAATCCCATCGTGTTTTGGTGCACTTAAGTAAATATACACTAAAGGGAATTAACCCCTACTTCGCACTATATTTCAGTAAGATTTTTTATTTTTTTTTAGAAGAAAGTGTTTTTAGTTTATTTTTTTCCTCATAGGGTATTATATATCTAATTTTTTTTTTTATTTTTTTCTTTTTTTTATTATATTTTTTTTTTTTTTTTTTTTATTTTTTTTTTTTTTTTTCTCTCCATGTTTATGTACACCTAAGTAAATACACAATAAAGGGAATTAACCCCTATAGTTTAACCGTTTCTCCTTTTCCTCCTCTTCTTGTTCTTCATAATTCACTTTGGTTATTATATATTTAAGTAAATACACAATTAGGGGACTCAACCCCTATATATCTCACTATATCTAGTAGGACTTAATGTTTCTTATTTGGTCTTCACAGGGGAAAGTGTTCCCCCCCTCTTTTTCTCTTTTTTTTTTTTTTTTTTTTTTTTTTTTTTTGTTTTTTTTTTTTATTTTTTTTTTTTGTTTTTTTTTTACATATTTAAGAAAATACACAATAAGGGGAATTAACCCCTCTACTTTACACTAGTATTCTAAATGAACTCCCTTTTCTTCACAATCCCATCGTGTTTTGGCGCACTTAAGTAAATATATATTAAGGGGAAGTAACCCCTAATCCTCACCATATTTCAGTAAGATTTCGTGTTTTTTTATTTTTTTTTTAGAAGAAAGTCCTTTTAGTTTATTTTCCCTCTCATGGGGTAGTATATACTGTATTTGTTTTTTTTTACACCTAAGTAAATACACAATATAGGGGAATTAACCCCTATAGTTTAATTATCTTTCTCTTTTCTTTTCTTCTTGTTCCTTATAATTCACTTTTGTTATTATATATCTAAGTAAATACACAACTAGGGGAATTAACCCCTACATATCCCACTATATTTTAAAGGGACTTATTACCTTTTTTTTTTTTTTTTTTTTTTTTTTTTTTTTTTTTTTTTTTTTTTTTTTTTTTTCTCCCTCTCTCTCCTCCCTCCTCCTCTCGGTCTGTCTCTCCCCTCTCCCGCTGTCTCCTGTGTCTCTCTCTTTCCCTATGTCCCTCCCTATGTGGGTATTGGCATCTATCAGGGAGATGGAAGGGGAAGGACTGGCCCCGGGGCAGAATGTGATGGAGAAATCCAGTAGTAGAATGCAGTAGTGGTAGAAGAAGAAGATACAGTGTTTATATTTGTCTTTTCTTTTTTTTTTTTTTTTTAATCGAAGGGGTACATATCGAGACCGTAGATGTCAGTCTGTATATATTGATTTTATGTTGTATTGATTGTATTGTTTTGTGAAAAAAATGAATAAAAGTATTTGATATAAGAAGAACTTCCCTGTGTTCCATCAATTGGGCTGGATCGCTTGCCAGGAGAAGAAGGTCGTCCAAATAATGGTATACTCGAAGCCCCTGTTCCCTTAGAGGGGCTATCATGGCAATCAGTGTCTTTGTGAAGACTCTCGGTGATGTGCAGAGGCCAAATGGGAGACTCTGGAATTGAAGATGTACCGGGAAAACTGCAAACCTCAGATACTTCTGGAAAGAGGGAAGTATGCGTATATGCAGGTAAGCATCCCGTAAGTCTATTGATAACATCCAGTCCCCTGGTTGGATTACACGGACGATTGTTTGTAGTGACTCCATCTTGAATCGTTCTAGGAAATTGTAGCGATTTAGCCTCTTTAGGTCTATGACAGGTCTCCAACCTCCGTTTTTTTGGGGGACGAGAAACAGGGTGGAGTAAAAACCTGTAAATCTTTCTAATGGAGGTACTGGGATTACTGCCTGCTGTTCCTGTAAGGAGAGAAGAAACTGCTGTAGAGCCTCCGCTTTTTGAGGGGACCTTGACACCCTTGTTGGAGAGAAGAAGTCTTTGGGGGGTTTGTCTAGAAACGTCCAGAAGTGCCCGTATTTTACAGTGGAAATTACCCAGGGATCCCTGCACCTTTGCTACCAGATTTTCGAGAAGTGTTGGAGTCTGGCCCCCACCGGAATCGATTGGGATGGTTCGGCGTCAAAAGGACTTAGCAGAATCCTGTGGAGTAGGCACGGATCCCTGTCTACGGTTCTTGAGGAAGGTGGACTGCGTGCTTTTCCAATTTTGCCTAAAGCCTCTTCCTTGCCTGGACTGTCTGTAGTCCTTGTTCTTAGAATATTGGAATCTGGGTGTGAATGTCCTGAACTGCTTGGATCACCTGTCCTGGGGTAACAGGCCTGATTTCCTGCCAGTAACGCGAGATATGGCTTTATCCAACTTCTCCCCAAATAGGGCTTTTCCATCAAATGGTATTTTGCACCAATTCTGTTTCGATGCAATATCTGCTGACCATGGTTTTAGCCACAAGGCCTGTTTGGCCATTACTGTGTGGAGCATTGCCCTTGCGGAGCATCAAACTGAATCCATGGCAGCTTCCCCAATAAAGTCTGCTGAGAGTTTTAGCTTGTCTAAAGCCTTAATAATGTCTTCCTTTAGGACATCCTGCTGGATTGCCGACTCTATATTATCTGTCCAAACACGTAGCGCGTTGGACACTGATGTTAAGGCAGCCGCGGGCTTGCAGGCATTGCCCGCCATCTGGTAGGCTTTTTTGAGGTCGAGATCCATTCTTCTATCCAGTGGATCCTTGAATGACGTTGAATCTTTCATAGGCAGCGTAACGTTTTTCGCTAACCTTACCACAGCTGCATCGACCACTGGAGGGGCCTCGAGCATTACAGAGTCTGTGGCAGGGAAGGTTCCCCCTGCTGGTGTTACTGCCTGGTATTTTGCGTGCAGTACTGTGGCCCACCACCAGGTGTCTCCCGACAGTCTTGGACTGTCGGGGGAGTTCTTCCCTGGTGGTGTTATGTTATCCTTGGGCTGCAGTACTGGCGTCCACCAGCGGGGGATTCTTGGCAGTGTGGAGCATAAAGCCCTTCCTGCGTTCAGGTGTGACCTGAACGCAATTAGCAAGCATATATATACCCGGCGTGTGCAATCAGTCCTCGCCCTGGTATCTGTCTATTTACCTTGATCCTGAGCCTGATTTCTGGACCCTGATTCTGATTCTTGATCCTGATCCCTGCCTGGACTTTCCTCCCTGTTTCCTGATTCCTGCTTCCCTTGGATTCCTACCTTGCAGCCCGTCCATCCGTCCGCTCCCTGCTCTGTTCTGTCCCCATCCTCACCCTGGCTTTGTTTATGGATACGGTATCTCCCTTTTTTTGTATATACTGCTTGCTGTTTATTGTGCACTGGTTGTCCCACATGTTTTGTTCACTTATTTGTAAATAAACACCTTTATTTCACTGCATACAGTCTTGGTCTCCTCTGTGTAGGCACACAGTACTGGTCTACTAAACTCTCCTGACAGTCTGCTTCCGAGAGAGGATATAGTTTCCCCAGGCGGTTAAGGGAGAATCTTTTTTCGGTCTTTCCCCATTCTTTCTCAATCACACCCTTAATCTCGTCCATGAGAGGGAAAAAGGAAATCTGGCGCTTGAGAAAGGGGAAGTATGCCTTAGACTTCTTAAATTCTGTCTCAGTCTCCTCCCAACCAATTGCCTGTTTCACTGCCTGCACGTAGGGCTGGATCATGGAAAAGGCAAAGCCAGAGACATCCAGGTCATCCGAGGAGTCCCCTGAGGCATCATACTCCTCCTGATGTTTAGAGGATGAGGCAGGTGTCGGTCGAGGAATTCCACTAGTGGACGGTCCGGGAATGGCCTCCTCCGCCTGCTGCTCCTGGAGAGGAACCACCGGTTGCGATGGCATTGAGGCCACTAATTCTGCAAAGGAATCTTTTATTGCTTTCTTAAGCAGGTCCGCCACTTGCATGCCCTCGGACTCTCTGTCCGCCGCATAGTCCCTCATGCAATCTCGACAGATCCGTTTATGTGGAAGCTCCACAGGCCTGACACTTTGGAGATCTGGGTCTCGGGGAGCGCGAGTGATGGCGCTTTTTAGCCAAAGACTTCTTGCCACTCTCATGGTCTCCTCGCCTGGAAGACCTCCCCCTGCTGTGGCTTGAGCCAGAGTCTTCATGTCGCCTTGATGTCTTCTTAGACGTCTTCTGGCGTACAGGGCTGCAATACATAAGAGTACGCGCCTTAGTGCACTGTAGAGTAGGATCTTGTATGGACGGCGAATGGCTCATGTTAGGTGGATTAGCGGAGGAAGCAGCTAAGGAAAGAACAGGAAAGGGTTAAACGCCATAACCTAACCCGGCTAAACTGACACATCCCTAAGTTTTATTGTTTTTTTGTTTGTTTTTTAGGAAAAGGAATTTTATCTCTTTTTTTTTTTTTTTTAAGTATTAAATCTCCCCCTTTTTTTATTTTTTTACCTGTAGAGACAGGTCTTTTGCCCTGGAGCTCTCAGTACAATGGTTCTCCCTGGACAGCCTCAGGCATCCTAGTGAGGCAGCCAGGGAGATATAAAAGGGGTCAGGTGGACAGAGGAACGCCTCTGCCCTGAACTTTCAGAGAAAGGGCAAAAATTCTAAGTTTTTCCCTATTCAAAGATGGCCGCCGGAGCCTCCGGGCGTACTGTGCATGCGCGAACCGGCGGCTCTAGGACCCGGAAGTCCCGGCCGTCGGCGCCAGCATCGAATGCGGCAAAGGACGCCCCCAGCCATACGAAACGGCTGGGGGTGACACGCGCGACTCCTAAAGGGGCCAGGAGACGACAGGAAAAGTGAGGGATGACAGGGGCAGGCAAGGGAAACACAGGGGAAAAACGAGGGGGATCGCAGGCGGACTATGGGATTGCAGAGACAAGAAAGGATGCCAGAATGGAGTTTAGGAAAGGAGAGGAGGAAAAAAATAAATAAAAATGAAAGGATTAGCTGCTGCCTCCGTTACCATGGGGAGCCAGATGCCTGAGAGACACAGATAGAGCTCTTAGTTAAGAGACAAACTGCCTGTCCCAAAAGATCCTACAGAAGGGACTCCCAACCTTATTAGCGCATTTAGCTGCCCAAGAGAAGGGACCGCATCCGGGAGAGGCTTGAACCCGGATGGACGCTGCCGAATGCAGAAGGTAGGACGATCGACCAGTATTCACTGCCATGAGGTATGAGGAAAAAAAGGAGAATGTGGGGGCGGTGCTAACCAACTCTTTTATAATATTCACTAGTCCTGAGGGAGGAGCCAAGGCGGAGCTTGTCACAGGTATGCTGCCATGGAGGCACCAGGAAAACTATATTTTTTACTTTCTGCTGTAAAACACATCCAGTAAAAAAATCTAATGTCTTCATCAGTTTAGGCCAATATGTATTCTGAAATTCATGAAGTGGAAGCTGTGCAAAAGAAAAAAATTACAAAATAAATATGTGATACAAAGGAAACTGAACAAACAATACACCACTGAAAATAGTAAATTGATGAATAGTGAACAGCCCTCAGAGTATCATAAAGAAATTATGCAATTATCTCATATAAATGAAAATTACTTCTTGACGAAAGTAGATAAGGGTGAACTCCTAATACAAATACCACCAACAAACGTGAGCCTACACCACATGAATTGCGCTCTTACAAGAAAGGCAAGCTTGATGGGCCTGTAGTGTTGATCACTATCCAGATCTGTGTCCAGAAGCAGCTCACAGGAGTCGGACAGAAGGTGGACCAGGTAGGCTCAAAACACTGATCGTTAAAGATTTGGCACCAATCATATACCCAAAAAATGAAGAAGAGCTCTCCATAGTGTAAATCAGACTATGAGCATTTATAAAGAATAAAAATTACACTTACAAGAAGCGAAGATAAAATCATCCATACAAAGTATAGCTGGCCAGCTAGCAGACACTCGTCTGCTCACCGATGACGTCAGCACGCCAACCTCCCATATTGTATTATGCAGGGGCATTGCTAGGTGCCAAAAAGATCAGGGGTTTCAGCCCGAAGCCAAGCCGGCACCGGGGGGGGGGGGGGGTGGGTGCGGGCGCGGTCGGTGGAGTGGCGCAGGATGACCTACCTGACATACATTCCCTGACCTACGTGAGTGTGTGTGTGTCAGTACACATACACACACACACTGACATAACCTGCATACTCTAAGGCCGGGTACAGACGAGCAAACATGTACGATGAAGTCGGACCGTTTTCACCGTACATGTCTGTCCGGGGATTTCTGTATGGTGGCTGTACTCACCATCATACAGAAATCCGCGCGTAAACAATACGCGGGGCGTGTCCACGCCATCGCCGCGGCGACGTGGGCGGGCCTGCCAGTTAAATGCTTCCACACATGCGTCAAAGTCATTCGACGCATGCAAGGGATGGCGGGTGCTCGGACATGTACGGTAGGTCTGTACAGACGACCGAACATGTCCGAGGGGACAGGATTCCAGCGGGCTGTTTTAAAACAAGCCCGGAAATATTTGCCCGCTGGGAAAAGGCCCGGTGGGCAAATGTTTGCTGGAATCCTGCCCGCTCGGGCCTACACACGACCGAACATGTATGCTGAAACTGGTCCGCGGACCAGTTTCAGCAGACATGTTCGGTCGTCTGTACGGGGCCTAACACTGACATGACCTGCATACACTGACCTGTCCTGACTACACTGACCCGACCTGACTACACTGACCTAACCTGCATACACTGACCTGACCTGAATACACTGACCTGACCTGCATACAGTGACCTGACCTACATACAGTGACCTGACCCGACTATACTGACCTGTCCTACATACAGTCCGTTTTCATCAGTTTGGACTGATCGTGTGTACAGGGCCTTAGCCTTAGAAATCTTTATGTTTTTTTTCCCCACAAATAGAACTTTCTTTTGGTGGTATTTGATCATCTCTGCGTTTTTTATTTTTTGTGCTATAAACAAAAGAAGAGCACCAATTTAACCAGTTAAGCCCCGGACCAATATGCAGCCTAAAGACCCAAGGTGTTTTTACAGTTCGGGACTGCGTCGCTTTAACAGACAATTGCGCGGTCGTGCGACGTGGCTCCCAAACAAAATTGGCGTCCTTTTTTCCCCACAAATAGAGCTTTCTTTTGGTGGTATTTGATCACATCTGCGGTTTTTAGTTTTTGCGCTATAAACAAAAATAGAGCGACAATTTTGAAAAAAATGCTATATTTTTTACTTTTTGCTGTAATAAATATCCCCCAAAAACATATATAAAAACATTTTTTTTCCTCAGTTTAGGCCGATACGTATTCTTCTACCTATTTTTAGTAAAAAAAATCGCAATAAGCGTTTATCGATTGGTTTGCGCAAAATTTATAGCGTTTACAAAATAGGGGATAGTTTTATTGCATTTTTATAAATTTTTTTTTTTTTACTACTAATGGCGGCGATCAGCGATTTTTTTCGTGACTGCGACATTATGGCGGACACTTCGGACAATTTTGACACATTTTTGGGACCATTGTCATTTTCACAGCAAAAAATGCATTTAAATTGCATTCTTTATTGTGAAAATGACAGTTGCAGTTTGGGAGTTAACCACAGGTGGCGCTGTAGGAGTTAGGGTGCACCTAGTATGTGTTTACAACTGTAGGGGGGTGTGGCTGTAGGAATGACGTCATCGATCGTGTCTTCCCTATAAAGGGAATGACGCGATCGATGCACCGACACAGTGAAGCACGGGGAAGCCGTGTTTACACACGGCTCTCCCCGTTCTTCAGCTCCGGGGAGCGATCGCGACGGAGCGGCTATAAACAAATAGCCGCGCCGTGGTCCCGGATCGCTCCCCGAGCGGACCCGACCTCCGCATGTAGCGGGGGGGGGGTCCCGATCGGACCCCCCACCCGCTAATAGGCGAGGACGTACATGTACGCCCATGTGCCTGTACGTGCCATATTGTGGACGTATATGTACATGCGGGGGTCGGGAACTGGTTAAAAAAAAACACAATGGCCCGGATTCACGTACCACTTACACCGACGTATCTCGAGATACGCCACGTAAGTGCACAGATGCGCCGTCGTATCTATGCGCCTGACTCTGAAAGCAAGATACGCCTGAAATTAGGCTTCATCCGACCAACGTAAGTTTCCTACGCCGTCGTATCATGGGCGCATATTTATGCTGGCCGCAAGGGGCGCTCCTATTGATTTACGCTTCGAATATGCAAATGACTGAGATACGCCGATTCACGAACTTACTTGCGCCCGTCGCAGTAATATACGCGGTTTACGTAAGTCGTACGTCTGGCGTAAAGTTATGCCTCATAAAGCAGGTGTAAGTCAGCAGCATCAATGCAAATGGCTGCACCAGGGAACACAGCCGTCGTATTTTATGTTGTTTACGTAGTACGTGAATAGGGCTGGGCGTAGGTTACGTTCACGTCGTAGGCAGTGATTCGACGTATCTTAGGCGTTCGTTCCGACGTGATTCTGAGCATGCGCATTGGTAAGCATCCACGGGACGGCGCATGCGCCGTTCGTTCGGCCCATCATTTGCATGGGGTCACGGTTCATTTAAATGGATCACGCCCACTTCCACCTACTTGGAATTAGGCCGGCTTACGCCTACGAATTTACGTTATGCGACGCAACGTTGGGAGCATTTCCTTTTTGAATACTGTGCTCGCCGATCTGCGCAACGTCGGCGTAGCGTATATTCGATACACTACGCCCGCATAAAGATGCGCTGAGGTATGTGAAACTGGCCCAATGTTTTTTACTTTTTGATTTAATGAATATCACAATTTTTTTTGAAAATATATTTTTTTTCCTGAGTCTAGGCCGATACATATTCTACATATTTTTGTTAAAAAAAAATCGCAATAAGCTTTTATTGATTGGTTTACGCAAAAGTTATAACGTCTACAAAATAGGGGATAGTTTTATGGTATTTTTATATTTTTTTACTAGTAAAAATCTGCGATCTGCGATTTGCGGCGATCTGCGATTTTTATTTTGACCGTGACATTGCGGCGAACATATCAGACACTTTTGACACGGTTTTGGGACCATTCACATTTATACAGCAATTAGTGCTATAAAACTGCACTGATTACTGTGTAAATAACACTAGGGGGCATTGAAGGGGATAATATGTTCCGTAAAGTGTGTTCTAACTGTAGGGGGAGGGGGACTCACAAGGGGATGAGACTGATGCATGTTCCTCTGTACTGGGAACACACATTGGTCTCCTCACCGCTGACAGGACATGGATCTGTGTGTTTACCAGGGCCGATCCTAGGCAGGGTGCACGGGATGCTCCGCATCACTTTTTGTGATGAAATAAAGTGACATTTTTAAAAATGTCATTTAAAATGATCGTGTGTGGGCAAAATGTCATTTTATGTCTTCTAAAAAATTACAATTTTTTTTTTCGAACATGCTTGAATTTTTTATGTCATTTTTTAAAATGTCATTTTTTGTGTCATAAAAAATGATCGTGTGTGGGCAAAAATGACGTTTTAAACCCGCACATGCCCAGAAGCAAGTTTTGAGATGGGAGGTAAAACTACCATTCATAATGGAGTAAGCACATTCATCACGTCAACAGACAAAAAAGCACAAATCGTCTTTTACTAACAAGTAACCAGCTAAAAGCAGCCTCAAGGCGAATAGAACTTCCCCTTTAGAGTGCCGTCACTTTGTTCATCATTTTTCAAAAACGATGGTGTGTGGGCAACATCATTTTTAATGATGAAGTTGGAAAAATGTCATTTTTTTTCATGATAAAAAATGAAAATTTTTTTCATCACAAAAAGTGATCGTGTGTACAGGGCATTAGCCTACACACAGTCATTTTTTATGACACAAAAAACTACGTTTTGAAAAACGGCATAAAAAGTTGAAGCAGGCTCAAATTTTTTTTTTGTCGTTTTTCAGAAGACATAAAACAACGTTTTCCCCACACACGGTCATTTTAAATGACGTTTTTAAAAATGTAGTTTTTTTTTCATCACAAAAAACGACCGTGTGTACGCGGCATAAGAGTATAATAGGAGTCTGTGGATGTCCATTGTAACCATATCTGAGTTAGGCCTTAGTTATCCTTGTAACCTGGCAACACTATACCTGTAACATCACCTATATATGATATTTGGTCATTTCTAATCATTAATTTTATTCATCTCTGTAATTTTTTTCTTTCCTACGACTTGTCCTAATATACTGATGTGTCCATGATTAAAGCAATATTCATTTTTGTATTATTGTGTATTATCGGTAACATCTTTGTTTTAAAGGTGGTATCATTTATGTTACTGTTACGAATATCAGATTAATACAAGTTTCTTTTCTGTATCAATAAATGTAATCATTGGGCCAGATCCACAAAGATCTGCCTATCTTTAGGCAGGCGTAGCGTATCTCAGATACACTACGCCGCCGTAACTTAGAGCGTACTTTCCGTATCTAGAAAGAATTTGCCCTGTAAGTTACGGCGGCGTAGTGTAAATGTGTCGGCGTAAGGGCACGCAATTCAAATGACTAAGATGTGGGCGTGTTTTATGTTAATTCAACTTGACCCCACGTAAATGACGTTTTTTTTTTAACGACGAATGCGCCGTCTGTGGGGGTATCCCAGTGCGCATGCTCGAAATCACGTCACAAATAGTCAATGCTTTTGACGTGAACGTAATTTACGCAAAGCCCTATTCGCGAACGTTTTACGTAAACAACAGAAAATTGGACGCTGTCCCGACGTCCATACTTAACATTGCGTACGCCTCATAGACCCAGGGGTAACGTTACGCCGATAAAAGCCTTACGTAAACGACGTAAAAAAATGCGCCGGGCGGACATACGTTTGAGGATCGGCGTATCTAGCTTATTTGCATACTCTACGCGGAAATCAACGGAAGCGCCACCTAAATATGCACCTAAGATCCGACGGCGTACTAAGACGTACGTCAGTTGGATCAAGCCCACATTCAGTCGTATCTTGTTTTGTAGATTAAAAAAAAAATACGATGGGGCATCGTAGAACTTACGCGGCGTATCAATAGATACGCTGGCGTAAGTTCTTTGTGGATCTGGCCCATTTTCTCTATTTTGCAACACTATTCTTTGTTTTAATTTTTATATAGACAAAAACATTTTAATTATTTAAGTGAGGTATAAATATTTCCATAACACCGCCGGCGTCATTTTACAATGACTCGGTAGGGAAGGGGTTAAAAAAAGAGTTAGCATAAATTTACGCCGGACGTAGAACTTTACGCGCACTGCGTCGGGCGCACGTACGTTCGTGAAGCGCCGTATCTGCCCCATTTGCATATTTGAATAGAAAATCAATGGGAGCGCCAAATACATCCAGCATAAATATGCGCCCACTCTACGCCGACGTAGGCAAGTTACGTCGGTCGGATGAAGCCTGTTTTTAGGCGTATCTTAGTTTGTGGGCCCGGCGCATAGATACGACGGCGCATATTTGCACTTACGCGGCTTATCTGGAGATACGTCGGCGCAAGTGCTTTGTGAATCCGGGCCTGTAACTTTAACTGACTAGCCTACCTGCTCTATCTACCTAGAAAAAATGACACTCTCTCTCTCAATCTCTCTCTAACCACCGCCGCAACACACTAAACAAGGCCGACCTGCAGGCGGCCTTTTATAGTGTGGGGCATGTACTAAACCCCCTGAGCCATAATTGGCCAAAGCCACCCTGGCTTTGGCCAATTATGGTTCTCCGTTTTTTGCGCACTGTGATTGGCCAAGCATGCGGGTCATAGTGCATGCTTGGCCAATCATCAGCCAGCAATTCACTGCGATGCCGCAGTGAATTATGGGCCGTGACGCGCCACTCGAATTTGGCGCGAACGGCCCGTAACGTTCATAATTCGACGAACGGTCGAACATACGATGTTCGAGTCGAACGTGGGTTGGACTCTAAACACGAAGCTCATCCCTAGCCATAATTAGCAAAGAAGGGGTATTGCCCAGTGGCCGAATGGTTGGCATTATTATAGGCAAACTCTGCTAAGGGCAGTAGGGACACCCAATCATCTTGTGAAAAGGACGTAAAGGATCTGATATACTGTTCAAGAGTCTGATTTGTCCTCTCAGTTTGCTTGTTGGTTTGGGGGTGATAGGCTGAGGACAAAGCAATGTTCAAAGTCTCACACAGAGCTTTTCAAAAACGTGAAGTGAACTGGACCCCCCTATCTGACACGATGTTTGAAGGGATTCCATGTAATCTGATAATTTCCTTGATGAATACACGGGCAGTCTCAGCAGCGGATGGGGTGCCCTTTAGTGGTAGGAAATGGGCCATTTTAGACAGACGGTCTACGACCAAAAAGATTGCTGCACATCCCTCGGAACATGGAAGCTCCACTATAAAATCCATAGCAATCATTTTCCATGGTCTATCAGGTACTGGTAGGGGTTTCAGTAGTCCCCAGGCTCTGTTCCTTGTTTTGTTTTGGTTACAGACAGAGCATGCACTGATGTCTGATTTGCAGAACTCCTCCAGACCTGGCCACCAGAATGTACGCCATACCAGTTCAAGAGTCTCGCGAACTCCAAAGTCTCCTGCCAAATCCTTGGGGTTGTCGTGCATACGTGATAGTGCATCTGACTTGACGTTTTTTGAGCCAGGCCGGTAGGTGATGTGAAAGCAGAAGCATGAAAAAAATAGGGCCTAACAGGCCTGCCAAGGTTTCAACCATTTAGTGGATATTAAATGCTCCAAGTTCTTGTGATCTGTATAAATTAATACTGGATGGGCAGCGCCCTCCAACAGGTACCTCCATTCCTCCGAAGCGGCTTTGATGGCAAGTAGCTCCCGATCACCAACATCATAATTTCTGTCCGTGCACCCAGAGCATGATGGGACTGTGACGTCATAAGAGGCCTATATAAATCGGTGCGAGCCGCGCACACGGCATTACAGCGGGAGGAAGCGACGTGTCAACATCGAAGAAGAAGGCAGAAGGCGACAGAAGCCCGGGCACCCCCAGGCAGAAGACGTCGAAGAAGCCCGGGAGGGGTGGCGCTGTAAAAGAGCAAAAGAAGAAAGCGCCCCCCCCCCCCGCAGAAGAGAACCAGACGGCGGTGAAGACCGGCACATCCCCCTCCCCCTGCCGAAGACGTTGAAGAAGCCCAGGAGGGGGGGCGCTGTAAAAGAGCTAAAGAAGAAAGCACCCCCCCAGAGGAAGAGAACCAGACGGCGGTGAAGACCGGGACCCCCCCCCCCCCGCAGAAGACATCGAAAAAGCAGGCCCTCCTCGTAAAAGAGCTAAAGAAGAGAGGGGGGGCCCCGGAGCGGACTAATAAATTAATTTAAAAACCATGTGTAGTGTGTTTTTTTACTTTTTTTTCCCGCCAGATGAATGGCTAGGGGTACGATGTGAGACATGCTGACTTTATCGCATAACAGTCTGAGCGGACGGGCGTTCGCTTACCCGGCCGGCTTTATTTTACCCCATACTCATTCACCTAGGGTGGGGGGCCGGCATCTGGGGGCCCCCTTATTTAAGGAGGCTCCCGGATTCCGATAAGCTCCCCTCCCGCAGACCCCGACAACCAACGGCCAGGGTTGTCGGGAAGAGGCCCTGTCCTCATCAATATGGGGACAGGTGCTTTGGGGTGGGGGGCCACAGCGCGCCCCCCTGCCCCAAAGCACCTACCCCCCATGTTGAGGGCATGCGGCCTGGCGCGGTTAAGGAGGGGGGGTGGCGCTCGCTCGTCCCTACCCCTTTCCTGACCGGCCGGGCTGCTGCTCGGATACGGGTTTGGTATGGATTTCGGGGTGAACCCCACGCCGTTTTTTCAGGGCATGGGGGGTTCTCCTTAAAATCCATAGCAGACCCAAGGGCCTGGTATGCTCCTGTAGGGGGAACCCATGCCGTTTTTTTATTTGAAATTTTGCGTGGAGTTCTCCCTCAAGATTCATACCAAACGCAGCTGACACAGTGCACTGCGGTTACCTGCGGTTATGTGCCAATAGCTGCGGAATTTCGCAGCTGGACGCATCCAGTTCTATTTTTTCTATCCGCACAAAACCGCGGGGAACAAAACCGCAGGTAACCGTAGTGTGTGAATGATGTCATAGGAAAGCATTGTGTGCTTCTAGCTGTGGTAAAATCCGCAGCTAAAAGCACCATTCTATCTGTCCGTGTGAAAGGGGCCAAAGACTCTTTAGTAATTAAACCTCTTTGTCCTTGCTAGGAGAGAACTGTGCTTTTCTTCTCTGCTTCAGCCTAGGTTCACACCAGTGCGATTAGAGACATCACATGTGATTTTCATCCACACCTGTATGCGATGTCTGTGAGATGCAAGTTCAGCCATACAGTTGTATGGCTGAACTCGCATTGGATTGGCACAGGAATAATTGCAGGGACTTGTTTTTCCTGCACTAGAATCAGATCACATGAGTGTTCTCACATATGCAATCTGATTCCTGTGCGCATTAACAGTTCACACTGCGATCTGTGAACTAAACTGGGGGTGTCATTAACAATGTATTGACACCCGCAGCAGTTCGCAGAGGGCAGTGTGAACTGCCCACAGAAGAGACACGACGCGGCAACCGGCGCTGAAATTGCACTGGTTCCCGCATCACATCAGTGTGAACCCGGGCTTAATGAACACGTGAACACTGCTTCTTACCTAAATGGTTAGGGCTGCACTCACACCTGAGCATATTTTTTTTTCAGACAGAACGTCACATGTTTTTACCACAATTTTTGCTGCATTTTTTGCCGCAATTTTGTACAGGTCAAAAGGTCACCAATGTAAAAAGCAGAAAAACGCCTGTAATCTGCCTATAAAGAAGTTCATGTACTATTTTGAGCTTAGGCTCTGTTCACACCCAGGCCTTTTTGGGCATTTTTCTGCTCTCAGCCATAGCTCTAAAAACAAATCCTATTTATTTCAAAGGCCTCTGTTGACATCTGAGCATTCTGTCACCTAAAGCAAAATGTCCGTTGCTCAAAAAAGTACAGGAGCTTCTTTTTTGGCAGATTACAGGCATTTTTTATTCTATTACATTGGTGACTGTAAGGGGTTAAGGTTCTGAAGCTAGGGTCCTTCCTTAACTGTTACATATGGTTGTAAGGGGTTAAGGGTTTCAGAGTGAATATTATTTCACTCATTTTAGTAGAATTCTAAAAAGGCCTTGCACACACAATCTCTTAAGTTTTTATCTCTGAACAAAAGATTATACAAAAGATTATACATGCGGAGCATTCTTTAGTAATTGCTAGAAATGTATCTTTCTTCTTGTTATTATTCTCACAGGTGTTGTTTTCAAATAGTCTGTGAGACATTCCTTATTAATTACTAGAACTAAATTATATATTTTTATCTATAACTTTTCTATCTTGTACTTTCCTCCTCTTTTCAATTATATTAGACAGCTGTTGTTTTTACTTACTAAGCTTTTTTAATGAATAAGAAGTACACGTAGCATGTATTAACCAATCACATATTGCTAACATAATATTTCTTTGTTCTTGCCCAAAATTAATGTATTACGACCCCTCCCTTTTTTTTTACTTGGAAAAAACAACTTTATTAATACAAAGCACATATTACATGACAGTCAAGTACAGTTGTCAATAAAAGTACAGTTGCATATGATAAAATGCATAGAGTTCTTTTTGGTTCACCTAGATACCTCTAGATATACATTCACTTGTACATAAGGACAATGGAGCCTTTTGGTGTACAACACCCTGAGACAGAGTCAGACACATGTTTCCCCATCCTCTAGCCACCTGTCCTATACTTTGGATTATTTTTGTGTGGAACCGCTATGTGTGTAAATCAGCTTTTTAAATGGCAAAGTGTCATTTACAGCCTTTTTCCACATCCGCAGAGAGGGGGGCAAATCCTGCATCCACCTCTGGGCGATCACCTTACGTGCTAAAAATAATGTTTCAAGATGGAAAATTGTATATTTATCAACCTCCACGTCAGGCAGTAATCCCAGAATACACAACTTGGGGTCCAGCACCACGGGGGATCCCATATTATCATGCAGAAAGCGAACAACCTGTGTCCAGTACGCCTGAATATTTGGACAACTCCAAATGAGATGGTAAAACATACCAAGAGTGGACTGACACAAGCGACAGGTCGGATTGGATGTGCGTTGGAACTTGGCCAACCTCAGTGGTGTTAGGTAGGCTCTGTGAACAATGTAAGTCTGCGTCAGTCTATCTGACAGCTTAGGGGACGCAGTCTTGGTTCCCGCGAGTATGTCATCCCAGTCTGTGTCTTCTATTGGACCTACGTCCTGTTCCCATGTCGCCTTGGCCTTCTGAGAGACGGCCAGTGTTCCCCTGCGCCTGATGGCGTAGTATAGGTGCGAAATAAGCTTGGAGGGATCACTCCCCAGTACAACTCCCAGTACCGATGGGGGCTCCGTCTCTACATCCAGAGACGGCAGCTGGGCTCTGAGTGCATGTCGGAGCTGCAGGTATTTAAATGCCAAGTGCTGTGGGAGCAAAAATTCCTCTCTAAGTGACTGAAACTGTTTGAATCCAGGGTTTGATAGCACTTGGTATAAGTATATTATGCCGTATCTAGCCCATACCTCCAAGTCGGGAATCCGCATGAGTTCTGGCATATGGCTGTTACACCATAGTGGGGTATGAGAATAAAATTTCCCAACATTCTGTTTTTTTAAGGGATATTTCCCATATTCACTGGTGATGCAATAACATTCCTGAGTTGTGCCTTGAAGCCTGTTTATTTGGTTGTTTCCCACGAAGCATAGCCTGTAGGGGCGTGTGTGTCGGGTGCCCGGGTCTATCACAAACTAAAGATCTATACCGGTGTAGTTCTGAGGTATTAAAGTGGTATAGGTGAGAGAGCTGTGAGGCCAGGTAATAGTCATAGAGGTCTGGCAGGGAAGCGCCACCCATGTCCGTTGGGTTTTTTAAAATGTGCCATGCTAGCTTATGTCTGCCAGTCCCCCAAACAAATGAATTCAGAATAGCTTCTATTTGCTTGAATATTTTTAAGGGTATGTATAAAGGGGCATGCCACACCATATACAGAAGCTTGGACAATATATTAATTTTTATAATATTTATGCGCCCCATCACCCCCAGTGGCAATCTGGTCCGAGTCTGTGTTTTGAGTTTGATCATGTCAAACAGCGGAGCCACATTCAGGGATGTATAATCTGTCAAATTCCTGGTAACTTCAACTCCCAGGTATCTAATCCTGGATACCCTGGAGAGCGGCAGTGGAGGGGTCACCAAAGGGGGAGGAAAGATATCTATGGGGAGAATTTGGGATTTGTCCCAATTAATGCGCAGACCCGAATAGCCACCCATTTGCTCAATAATTCGTAGCGCTGTTTGCAGTGACGGTCCCTGATCCGCTAGATATAGGATAGTGTCATCCGCATACAGACCTATATTATCAACTGATTGACCTCGACGCAAACCCTGAATATCAGGGTGTGCTCTGATGGCAATGGCCAGCGGCTCAGCGGCCAGGGCATATAGCAGCAGTGATAGGGGACATCCCTGACAGGTACCCCTTTCCAGAGGAAACCGTCCTGACAGCCAACCGTTGACAAAGATCCTTGCCTTGGGAGTCTGATACAGGAGTTGCACCCATTTTATAAAATGCGGTCCAAAGCCATAATTAAGTAGACATTCCCACAAATAGGGCCATTCCACTGAATCAAAGGCCTTGGCCGTATCAAGCGCCACCACCACCCTGGTCCCCGAGTTATCGTGCCGTGTCTGGATATTCATGTACAGTCGTCTAATATTCATAGCAGTGTTCTTCCCCGGCATGAACCCTGTTTGGTCCATGTGAATTAGTGATAATATGGCAGCATTTAACCGTGATGCTAATATTTTGGCTAAGATTTTAATATCTACCTGTAGTAGAGAAATAGGCCGATAAGATTCAGGGTAGCGGGGGTCCTTCCCAGGTTTAGGGAGTACTATAATTTGGGCTTCCTGCATAGACTCAGGTAGTATGTTCGTATTAAAGATAGATTGATACAGGGCCTTTAACTTGGGAATAAGTATATCAGAGTAGGTATCATAAAATTCCAAAGGGAGTCCATCTAGTCCTGGTGCTTTGGATTTGGCCAACTGGGCAATCGCCTCAGCAATGTCCTGTGCCATAATAGGCGCCTCTAGTAGTTTAATCTGCTCTCGGTTAAGCCGAGGAAACTGAATGGTGGCCAAATACGACTGCAGTTCCCTGTAGCAATAGGTGCCCTGTGATTTATAGAGGGTACTATAAAATTGTTGAAATTTAGCAGCCACTTGGTTTGGATCGCTAATACTATGTCCTTCAGGATCAGTAAGTGTCACCACAACCGGAGGCCTATCATCTAAATGAGCCAGGTATGCCAGCAGTCTCCCCACTCTCTCCCCCTGCTCATAGACCCTCTGCTTGCTTAAGAAGACCCGCTGTTTGGCTTTCTCCGTGAGCATTTGTGTGACCAAACGGGACTGGAGTTTGACTCTGTTAAGATTTTCAGGGGTCGGGTTAACATTATATGCGGCTTCTAGATCACTAAGTTTGTCAGAGGTTAATTGGATAATTGCGGTAGAGTCACGTTTACGCCTATTTATTCTGGTGGACAATAGCCTGCGGGCATGCGCTTTAAAATCATCCCAGTGTGCATTGAGGGTATAGGGCTCCTGCAGTCTATCAAAAAAGAAGAGCAGTTCCCCTGCTATGGAGTCATGGTCTGTGAGGACCGACAACCAATGGGGATTAAGTCTCCACAGTCGCTCTGAAGAGGCCGCCAGAAGAGACACCGTAAGCCAGCATGGTCCGAAAGGACCCTGGGAGTAAATCCTGAGCCTGTAACCTTGGGCAACAGGGCCCTGGAAACAAGGATAAAAACTATCCTGGACATGGTGTTGTGACTCGCTGAATGACAAGTGTACGCTCTGGTCGTGGGGTTATTATGTCTCCAGATATCAATAAGAGCAAACTCCGTCAGCGTTCGGTATAGTCTAGTGTGCAGTGGTTCGCCCGGTCTGGGGTCGGCTTGTATCGGGCGGTCCAGTGTTGGTGTCATCGTATTGTTGAAGTCCCCCATCCACACCACCGGTAGCGATGGGTACTGTGCTATGTAAGCAAGACCCTCTGTCACCACATCGGACTTATAGGGAGGGGGGATGTAGCTAGCTAGGATCAATATAGGGGCACCCCCCACAATGGCATGCATAAAGAGATATTGACCCTGTCGATCCGACACCACTGACACCAGCTCAAAAGGGGTGGATTTTGCAACCAGTACTGTAACCCCCCTAGACATGTTAGTATGAGTGCTATGGTATGCCCACCCCACCCACGGGCGCTTCAAGGCTGCTTGCAAATGACCTGTGACATGCGTTTCTACCAAGGCGATGATATCTGCCTTCTGACCCTTGAGATAGTTCAGTACAGCCGTACGTTTGATCTTATCCTGCATTCCCCGCACATTCCATAGTAGGAATTTAACATCGGCCATAGTAACTAGGGGTATAGTCTGAGTGCACTGGTCTGCAGGGCAGCATTTCCATCAAAATAGGGTCTCAGGTTCATCATGTAAAGTACATAAGAGTTTATAAGCAGTAAACGTGCTGAATTGTTCGTCACAGGTTTAAACATATATGGTGCATACATAGTAAGTGCTTGTTCACAATCATTCCAAGTAAATAACAAGTGCACAACAGTGCTAACATTCCCAATGCTCTGATCAAGAGATCTGGCATTTTCCTTCCCTCCCAGCTTCTCACATCCCCAACACGGTGGAAGCATGCAGTCCCTTGCAACCTTATTGTGAGTTGTCTTCCAGGCATCAACCTTAGCTGGAGGTACAGTACTTAGAAAATGGCAACCAAAACAGTTCAAAATACTAAGGAAAAAATGGGAGTTGCAAACAAACCAGGGGCGATTATTCACTGTGTAGCGCAAGAGTAGGGCACTAAGCATATCCTACGCGCCTCTTTCTTATCCTGAGTGATACTCACGCTGCAAGGATACATGGTCATCATTGTGTAACAAAGTTTTTTTTGTGGGGTGTTAGCCCCTTGGTATCTCCATGAAAATTCTGCTGGGGTAGCAGGAGGCAAAGGGTGTTAGTCTCTGTATTCCAATCAGCTCTCGTCCAAGGGCCGAGTGTCCAGGAGCATCTCCAATCTGAGTCCCCGCCCCCTCAGGGGAACTTAAACGTTGTGCCCCCACCCCCAGTCAGGGGGGCCTCCCCACACAGGACAACTAATGCTCAGATTAAATAGAAGGGGGAGAGGAGATTCACAACTGAGCGGAGCTTTCCTGTGAGAGCGACAATGATGATGTGAGGAGAGTATCAAAAAAAAAAGGGGACGTATAAAAACAAGTGGGGCCCGCCATCAACCGAAATTGGCAACAGTGCTCACAGCATCAGGCCCTGCAACCGGTCATCCATCTGGGCGTTCGTGCCGATCCAGCCATCGCGCAGCCTCCCTCGGATCCTCAAAAAATAGGGCTCTGCCATCCTCCTCCACTCTTAATCTGGCCCTGGAACAACATGGCATATTTAAAATGGGCCACCCTGAGCCGCCGCTTAACATCCTGGAACTGTGCACGCTTCCTCTGGACTTCATTTGAGAAGTCAGGGAACACCGCAACGGTGTCCTGGGGGGGGGGCTCCCGCAGGCGGAGGCTTAGCTGGAATGCGATGTGCCCGCTCCACCGCAAACATTACAGAAAAGGCCTCTCTTCCAAAGTGTTGGATCAGGAGGGGATTTACAAATATTCAGCAGGGTTAGTACCTTCAGCCTTTTCAGGTAGACCGATGAATCGGAGGTTTCAGCGCCTCAATCGGTTCTCCATGTCATCCTGGTGCGCGTGGAGCTGGTGAACTTGGTGCTGTAGGTCGTCCGTGGTATGGCGTAAGGGATGCAGGATGTCCTCAGCCGCTCCGATGCGTGTCTCAGCCTCGGTGACCCTGTCTTTTACCTTGGATAAATCCTGGCGCAGGAGGTATATGTCTACTTTGACCTCGTCTATTTTAGCCGTGAGTGTCCCCTGCAGCGTGGCGATGGTCTCCAGGACCTTGGCTGTATCTGCGCCTTGATGAACTGTCGCGGAGCCCGCACCATTGCCATCCTGAGCCTGCGACTCTGGATCCTGATGGCAAAATTTTGCCAGCTCGTCCACCGCTTCGGATGTCCTTTTTGGCGGAGACATATTCCTCTACCGCTACCGACTGTGGATGATCAGACCGTCGCCAAGGAGGAGCAGGATGGCCGCTATTCCGGAAGTCAGTCCTTGACCGCAATCCCCGATGCTGGTGCAGGATGCGCATATACTGAGGTGGCCCTCAGGAGAAAATGTGTGGGTGGTGGGCCAATGCCACGGCTCACCCTGCGGCAGAGGGAGGACGTGGGTGTGCAGCTGCAGCAACCCCAGGGAGGCCTGTGGCTATTCCGGGAGGAGATGTGCCCCAGTTCAGGCAGGGAGGCCTGTATAACTCACCCAGGCCTCCGCCGGGTGTAGCAAAATGGCCACCGTTCCGGGATGTAGGCCTACGTCGCAGCCCGCCCCACGAAAGAATGAGGATGCGGATGAGTCGCCGCAGGGCCCCAGGGAGTCCGGAGGTCAGTCCAGGAGGGCATGGAGCTCGGGCAAGCAGGGAGGCCTGTAGAATGCCCCCAGGCCTCTGCCGGGTGCAGCAATATGGCCGCCGGGACGTAGGCCGGAACCGCGGCTCATCCCACGGCACAGGGAGAATGTGTAGATGTTGCAGGGGGGGCAGCAGATAGTCCGGATGCCGAGCACTTGGCAGGCCAAGTCAGTTCCCAGATGGCCCCACCGGGAAGAGTAACTCGGGCACCGCTCCGGATACTAGGCCGAAGCCGCGGCCTGTCCTATGGGCGATGCAGGGATCCGGGGAACCCCTCGATGAGCGCTCCAGCCGGCCGGCAGACCCCAGACTCAGCAGAAGTGACAGTACAGGTCCCCCGACACAGTGGATGGCTCAAGGTAATCAAGATGTCGTCAGGATAGTAATGCAGGAGTTTGGGCAAGCGGAGCTCACTTCAGATGCAGCCTACTCCATTGCCGTCCAGGCCACGCCCCCCGTCCCTCCCTTTTTGTAATGCATATAGTGTCTTAGTATTATCACTAAGGTCAGAGAATGATTTCAGATACATTGTGTCTTCTGTGTCTTACTATTCCTGTACTGAAGTCTCTCTCAAAGGGTGGCCACCCCGAACAAACACACTGAGACTGCCTAAAGTCAATCAGCGCCAGTCTGCAACCCCTACATTTTGGAGGTCCCACCGAGATCGGAAGATCATCTCCGGAGATTCCCAGTAAGATATACACACTTTTTTGCTGTTTGTCTGCCGGGTCACCGGAGCTCTGATCATATTTCCGATTTAAAACTAAAATGAACACACATGGAGATTCACTCCGGGAGTGAATAGTGTGGGTTAATTTGGGGAAGAGGGCGCTAAGGCATATTGTGTTTCGGGGAAACACCTTAAAGGTTTCAGGGAAACCTATTTTCTTGCAATTGTATCTCAGGGAGATACATTAGGTTTCAGGGAAACCTAATCCTTTGCAATTGTGTCTCGGGGAGACACCTTCATAGCCGGCTAAAATTGTGTCTCCGGGAGGCACCAAAAAAAGTTTCAGGGAAATTTAATCTCTTTCCGGGAAAGAGATATGACTGGCAGTCTCATTGGGGTAGATTCAAGAAGCAATTGCGCCTGTGTAACCATAGGTTACACAGCGCAATTGCTTACTTGCCCCGGCGTAACGAGTGCTCCTGATTCAGGAACCTCGTTACGCCGACTGCAGCTTAAGATCTGCGCGGCATAAGGCTCTTATGCCCGCATATCTTAGGCTGCATCCTTGTGGTGGCCGCTAGGTGGCGTTCCCGTTGTGCTCAGTGTTTAGTATGCAAATTGCATACTAACACCGATTCACAACGTTGTGCGAGCCCTGCGTACGTAATTTACGTCGTTTACGTACGGCGGTTTTCGCGCAAGGCTGCCCCTGCTAAAGGCTGCCCCTGCTATTAGCAGGGGCAGCCCATGTTACGTATACCCGTCATTCCCGCGTCGCGAAATTTGAATTTTACGTAGTTTGCGTAAGTGAATCGTGAATGGCGCTGGACGCCATTCACGTTCACTTTGAAGCAAATGACGTCCTTGCGACGTCATTTGCCGCAATGCACGTCGGGAAAGTTTCCCGACGGAGCATGCGCTCTACGATCGGCGCGGGAACGCGCCTAATTGAAATGATTCCCGCCCCCTACGGGATCATTTAAATTGCGTGCTCTTGCGCCGGGCATTTTGCCTTCGCGCCCGCGCAATTTACGGAGCTTCTGCTCCGTGAATCAAGGGCAGCGGAGCAAATTTGCGGGGGCGCAGGGCAAAAACGTTGCCCTGCGCCTCTGTAAATAATGCGCAATTCTACCTGAATCCGGGCCATTGTGTTTAAAATCTGTGCTTCCTTTTCTATCGCATAAAGTATAAGATAATTTGTTTGTGTGATACAAGTGTCTGGCTGGTAAGTGTACAGACCAGGATCACTGAAATTATTGTTCTTTTGTTCTATCCTTTCTTGAGAGTGATAAGGTGGTCACGTTTCACTCGACCCGCTCCATGTTGTCAGCTTGGCTGAAACATTTCTCTGTGACTAGCTCACGTTTTGGGAAGACACACTTTTCAGGGTAACTTGAAGGTGGCAGTCGAGCACTGTGAGCGTTCCATGATATAGAAACTTATGTCTTGTGAATACTGTGTTTGTGGAATTTTAGTTAAACATACAGGATCTGACAATAACTTACACATTATTAGACATATTAGTGAGAGATCATATAACTTACACCATTTTTCTGCTTCAGTAGACCACCCAAAACGCTATTGCAAAAACCAAACATTATATAAACTTAATTGCCATTTCCCTGTACCAAAAGATTGCATTGGACAGACTCTGGGTCACTTACAACTGTTCATTGACTGTTTCAGCGGTTTTATGTCCCAATAATGGGCGCTAAAAAATCTAAACTTAGTCCACCCCAACCGGGTGAAAATTGTAAAGATTATGTGGCCCGCATTTGTGGGACTGATTATTATTTAACTAACCCATTCATAGACAATTTAAGTGGATTGACCGAAAAAATGAGCAGTTGTAACCCGTTCCCCAGAGAGGGGGCAAATGACAAATTTCACATGGATATGGTAAAGGGTCTCTGTTTAAAGGATAAGAAAGCATGGGATTATTTTGACCCTGATCCCCAATGGGACTCAGATTACATGGAGAAGGCGGGAATAAATTGGCTAGAATTTGCCCCGTTATGGTATAGAAAAGATAGCGACAAAGAAAAAAAACATCAACAAAAAATCGACCCCCTTAAACTACACATGCTAGAAAAATCTCTGCCACACACCCTACCACGAGATAATCCACCACCATACAAACAAGTCTATCCAAGTCCAAATAAAAAGGACTTAGAGGACCTTATGACCGCTAGTACCATCATCTTACCCACAGCCCCCACCTCTCAACCCCAACCTCAACCCGGGCCCAGTGATTGTCGTCCTGACAGTCATCCCGATTCCTCATACCCCATTCCCACAGTGGCCACCGCTCCCAGCGTTCATAGTCATGAGTCTGATACATCTGACATAGAACATGATGAGAGGCATGACACAGGTGGAGCTGGGGTTGACTCAACCACTGACGCCCAAACACCTGCTGGTAGATCATTTGGTGTGCAGGAGAATCAGATTTTTTCTCCTCTTCACCTTAGGTCTCAGGCCAGGTTCACACCTATGCGAATTGAGTGCGGCTTAAACCGCATCTAATTCGCAGGACATTTCAAAATACATTGTTTTCAATGAGGCTGGTTCACATATGTGCGATGCATCCGCACTGCGTATTGCCTCCAAACCGCGTGCGGTTTTTATGTCTTGCGGTGCGGTTCAGGTGCGAATTCAGTCCCATTATCTTCTATGGGTACGCAGCTGAATTCGCAGATCTGTTCATTTCTCTTCAGTATTTGTCTCATTCAGTTCAATACACTTCCCCCCTCCCCCTCCCCTCTCCCAGGTCTCCAAATTCGCACCTGATCTGCAACTAAAATGCAGTTGATCTGCAGAACACCTTATAGAGAAATTCGCAAAGACAACAGAGCTCCAAAACGCAACGCACTAGTGTGATTCTGGCCTCAAGGTCCGGTAAACCCTGTTAATATTACACATGTACCCTTTATGACAGTGGGTGAACAACTTCTAAAAAAAAACATAGATATACAAGATATTGACAGGATAGTCAAACACTGTCCTAAACCAAACATAGCTCCCCAGGGTACTTTAAATTACCTTAAAAAGGCATGCAGCGGTAGGAATTATACACAAGAGGATATGCGCCTCATAATCCACGGTATTGTCGGAACCCATTCAGGATGGGATTGGGCAAAGGTCCCTTCCATCAGCCAAATACAAGTCAGAACAGCGGGCCCGCCGGTCAATGAATACCCCACAGCATCCACTTAAGCTCTCAATACCTTAGCAGGCCAAACAGCCATGTGGGAAGAACTGACCAAACATATGTTGGAGATCTTTAAGACCCGATCTTCATTATCCACAGCCATAGCATGTAGACAAAAGAATTCAGAAACATTGGCGGAGTTCTGGAAGCGATTTGAGGCATGTTGGACACAAGAGGCGGGTTTAGAGAAACTTAACAATGATAGCCTACTTATTTCCACATGGATAAATAACTAGAGTTGAGCGGACACCTGGATGTTCGGGTTCGACGGGTTCGGCCGAACTTCGGAAAAAAGTCCATGTTCGGGACCCGAACTTGACCCGAACTTGCCCCCGAACCCGAACCCCATTGAAGTCAATGGGGACCCGAACTTTTGAGTACTAAAATGTCTCTAAAAAATTAAGGGGAAGGGCTAGAGGGCTGCAAAATGGCAGCAACATGTTGGTAAGAGCTTGGTAAGTACTCTGCAAATAAATGTGGATAGGGAAATAACTTAAAATAACATAAAAAAATAAAAAATAATCTTGACCTAGGAGGACGAGATTCATATGGAGTAAGAGGTTGAGGTGGCGGTGGATGTGGCGGTGTAGGTGGAAGCGACGGTGGAGGAGGACGAGGTAGCCAACACAGCTTTTTGTTTTTAATTTATTTATTTTTTAAATTAGGGTACACCCCAAAAGAGTGAGAAAGATCTAGGGTTGCCACCTCATCCCTTTAAACCCGAACACATAGGGCCGGATTTAGATACCTGAGCGTATCTGTCCGGCCACCGTAACGTATCTCCGATACATTATGCCGCTCTAACTTTGGGCGCGAGTTCTTTATTCAGAAAGAACTTGCGCCCTTAGTTACGGCGGCGTAACGTATGTGTTGCGGCGTAAGGCCGCGTAATTCAAATGGGGATGTAGGGGGCGTGTTTTATCCAAATTTGGCTTGACCCCACGTATTTGAAGTTTTTTTTGAACGGCGCATGCAGCGTTCGTGAAAACATCCCAGTGCGCATGTTCGAAAATCCGCCGCAAAACGTCATTGCTTTCAACATGAGCGTAAATTACGTCCAGCCGTATTCGCGAACCACTTACGCAAACCACGTAAAAATTTCAAAACTCAGCGCAGGAACGACAGCCATACTTAACATAGGATACGCCGCACATACCCCTCATATAGCAGGGGTAACTTTACGCCGGAAAAAGCAGAACGCAAACAACGTAAAAAAAAAACGTCGGGTGGTCGTTCGTTTCTGAACCGACGTAAATAGTAATTTGCATATTCCTTGCGTAAACAAACGGAATCGCCACCTAGCGGCCAGCGTGAAATTGCAGCCTAAGATACGACGGTGTAAGACACTTACACCTGTCGGATCTTAGGGATATCTATGCGTAACTGATTCTATGAATCAGGCGAATAGATACGACCAAGCGCACTCTTTCTGAATCTGGCCCATAGTAATTACACAGGTTCTGGGGGCTAATTTAATGTCGATAAGGCACCAAGTGAGTTTAATTAGCACCTTAATCAGCCAGAGAACCTGTTTAATTAATATGTTTTCGCTTTTAAAGGGATGAGGTGGCAACCCTAGAAAGATCAGAAATACAAGAGTGGCTGGGTAAGGCCAGTATACATGTCTATTCTGCACAAGGTACGGACAAGTCCTGTGGGATCCATGCCTGGTTCATTTTAATGAACGTGAGCTTGTCCACATTGGCTCTGGACAGGCGCCTGCGCTTGTCTGTGATAACGCCCCCTGCCGTGCTAAATACACGTTCAGATAATACACTGGCAGCAGGGTAGGCCAGCACCTCCAAGGCGTAAAGGGCAAGCTTAGACCATGTGCCCAATTTGGAGACCCAGAAGTTTAAGGGGGCAGACCCGTCATTCAGTACGTGTAGGCGTGTGCACAGATACTGCTCCACCATGTTGGTCAAAATGCTGCCTCCTGCTAAAACGTTCCATATCAGCTGGTGGTGCTGGTTGTTGTGGCGTGCTGACAAAGCTTTTCCACATTTCGGCCATGCTAACTCTGCCTTTTGAGGTGCTGGCGGTGCCCCGGCTGCGTTGGCGACCTCTTCCTCCTCCTCTGCCTTCGTCTTGTGCTTCCACTGTGCCCCCGCTGTCAGGTGGGAATTCCACCAGCAGCGCGTCTACCAGCCTGCGCTTGTACTCGCGCATCTTGCGATCACGCTTCAGTGAGGGAATTAAGGGCGGTACATTGTCCTTGTAACAGGGATCCAGCAGCGTGGCCACCCAGTAATCAGCACCTGTTAAAATGTGCGAAACACGGCGGTCGTTGCGGAGACACTGCAGCATGTAATCGCTCATGTGTGCCAGGCTGCCCAGAGGCAACGAAAAGCTGTCCTCTGTAGGAGGTGTATCATCTGTGTCCTCTGTATCCCCCCAGCCACGCACCAGTGATGGCCATGAGCTGGTCTGGGTGCCACCCTGCTGTGAACATGGTTCCTCCTCCTCCTCCATCTCCTCCTCCTCATCCTCCACCTCGTCATCCTCCAGAACTGTGCCCTTGCTGGACAACTGTGTACCTGGCCTTTGTTGGTGCAGGAACCCACCCTCTGAGCCACTTGTGAATGACTGCCCTGAAAGCCTTGGAAATGATCCCGATTCTTCCTCCTCCTCCTCCTCCTGTGCCACATTCTCTTCCATCATCGCCCGAAGCGTTTTTTCAAGGAGGCATAGAACTGGGATAGTAACCCTGAGAACGGCGTCATCGGCACTGGCCATGTTGGTGGAGTACTCGAAACAGCGCAACAAGGCACACAAGTCTTGCATGGAGGCCCAGATATTGGTGGCAAAGTGGTTCTGTTCCGCAGAGCGACTCACACGTGCGTGCTGCAGCTGAAACTCCACTATCGCCTGCTGCTGCTCGCACAGTCTGGCCAGCATGTGCAAGGTGGAGTTCCACCTTGTGGGCACGTCACATATGAGGCGGTGAGCGGGAAGGCCGAAGTTACGCTGCAGCGCTGCCAGGCGAGCAGCAGCAGGGTGAGAACGCCGAAAGTGCGCACAGACGGCCCGCACATTCTGCAGAAGCTGTGGCATATTGGGGTAAGTTTTAAGGAACCTCTGCACCACCAAATTAAGCACATGCGCCAGGCAAGGGATGTGCGTCAAACCGGCTAGGCCCAGAGCTGCTACGAGATTTTGCCCGTTATCGCACACCACCAGGCCCGACTTGAGGCTCACTGATGCCAACCACTCATCGGTCTGTTGTACCATGTCCCATCACAACTCCTGCACGATGTGGGTTTTTTCCCCCAAACAGGAAAGTTTTAAAACTGCCTGCTGTCGTTTACCCATGGCTGTGCTGAAGTTGGTGGTGAATGTGTTACGCTGACCGGATGAGGAGGCGGTAGAGGATGAGGAAGCGGAGTAGAAGGAGTTAGCAACAGGAGGCAAACTGAAGCGCCCTGCAATCCTCGGTGGTGGAAGGACATGCACCAAACTGCTATCCACCTCAGGCCCAGCCACCACTGCATTTACCCAGTGCGCTGTTAGGGAGATATCACGTCCCTGACTGTGCTTACTGGTCCACGTATGCATAGTTAGGTGGACCTTGCCACAGATGGCATTGCGCAGTGCACACCTGATTTTGTCCCCCACTTGGTTGTGCAGGGAAGGGATGGCTCGCCTGGAAAAGTAGTGGCGGCTGGGCACGACATACTGTGGGACAGCCAATGCCATCAGGCTTTTAAAACTCTGCGTCTCCACCAGACGGAATGACAGCATTTCAAAGGCCAGGAATTTTGAAATGCTGGCATTCAGGGCCAGGGATTGTGGGTGGGTAGGGGGATACTTCCTCTTCCGCTCCAGTGTTTGGGAGATAGAGAGCCGAACGCTTCCATGGGACATTGTGGAGATGTTTGGTGACCCAGGTGGTAGTGTTGCTTGCCGATCCTCTGATTGCGGGGTGGCATGTGGCACTGTCACTACAGAGGTGGAGGAAGAGGCCGAGACTGAAGCAGAAGAGGAAGCAGGTGGAGCCAGAGACCTTTCTTGGTTTTTGAGGTGTCTACTCCACTGCAGCTCGTGCTTTGCACTTAAATGCCTGGTCATGCAGGTTGTGCTCAGGTAGAGAACGTTTATGCCTCGCTTCAGGCTCTGATTGCACAGCGTGCAAACCACTCGTGTCTTGTCATCAGCACATTGTGTGAAGAACTGCCACGCTAGGGAACTCCTTGGACCTGGCTTTGGTGTGCTCGGTCCCTTGCTGCGTTGGGCAGTAGCAGGCGTACTGTCTAGGGGACGGGTACTCTGCTTTGGCACCTCTTCTGCTGTGCTGGTGCCTCTGTGCGACCACTGCCTCTTCCTCCTAAAAACATGGTTCACCTGCATGTGGGGTCATGGACCTCATTGTCCACCACATCATCTTCCACCCAGTCTTCACCACTGCCCTCCTTGTCGGTCTGCACAATTGCGAAAGCAGCAGCAGTTGGCAACTGTGTTTTATCATCATCCGAGACGTGCTGTGATGGTCCCCCCATGTACTCATCTTGAAACATAAGTGGTTGGGCATCGGTGCACTCAATCTCTTCCACTTCTGGGGCAGGGCTAGGTGGATGGCCCTGGGAAACCATGCTAACAGACTCATCAAAAAGCTGAATGATTTGGGGCTCAGACTGCTTGGCTGATTTGCAAGGGGGTGAGGTGAAAGACTGATGGACATCGCCTGCAGGTGCCAACTCTGATCTTTCAGCACAAGACTGGTTGGGAGACAATGTGAAGGAACTGGAGGCACTGTCAGCAACCCAATCTACTATCGCCTGTTCTGCTCCTGGCCTCAACATTCGTAGAGCCGGATTAGGCCCGACCAAATACCGCTGCAGGCTCTGTCGCCTACTCGCACCTGAGAAAGGTGTTTCACTTGTGCATGTAGCTGGCACAGATCGACCACGTCCTCTACAGGTCCGGTCGTGTGTACGAGGCCTGAGAAACACTGGAGGAAACACTGCAAAATATATATTTTTGCCCTAAATGGGTGTTTTTTTAATAGAAAAATAGAAGAACACTAGCTAAAGGGCCAGATCCACGTACCTCGGCACATTTTTAAGTCTGGTGTAGCGTATCTCAGATACACTATGCCGCCGTAACTTACAGCGTATTTTCCGTATCCACAAAGAATTTGCGCCGTAAGTTACGGCGGCGTAGTGTAAATGTGTCGGCGTACGGGCGCGCAATTCAAATGACTAAGTTGTGGGCGTGTTTTATGCTAATACGTCTTGACCCCACGTAAATGAAGTTTTTTTTAACGGCACATGCGCCGTACGTGGGAGTATCCCAGTGCGCATGCTCGAAATCACGTTGCAAATAGTCAATGCTTTCGACGTGAACGTAATTTACGCAAAGCCCTATTCGCGAACGTTTTACGCAAACGATGTAAACGACGGAAAATTCGACGCTGGCCCGACGTCCATACTTAACATTGCATACGCCTCATAGACCCAGGGGTAACGTTACGCCGAAAAAAGTCTTACGGAAACAACGTAAAAAAATGCGCCGAAATTTCCAAAAAAAAAAAATGAAACGAAAATTAAAAAAAACTAATTTTCGGAAATTCAAAAAATTCGGAAAATTTCTGAAAATTCGGAAATTCAAAAATTCGAAAGTACGAAAATGTTTTAATTCGAAAATTCGGAATTTTCGAATTTTTCATTTTTAAAAATGAAAAAATCCAAAATTCTAAATTTCGAAAATGAAAAATTTGAAAATTCGAAATTACGAAAATTTAAAATTCGAAATTTCGAAAAAAATAATCGAAAATTTGAAAATAAAAAATTTGAAAATTCGAAATTTCTAAAATTGAAAAATTCGAAAATAAAAAATGAAAAATTCGAAATTTCGAAAATTCAGGATTTTTAAAATAAAAAAAACAAAAATGTTCGTATATCCGAAAATCCGAAATTCAGAAATACGAAAATTCGGAAATTTAAAAAATCGGAAATACGAAAATTCGGAAATTAAAAATTCCGAAATTCGGAAATTAAAAATTCCGAAATTCGGAAATTAAAAATTCCGAAATTCGGAAATTAAAAAATTCCGAAATTCGAAATTTCGGAAGTCCGAAAATTCGGAAATGTAAAAATTCGAAAATACGAAAATTCGTAAATTCGAATTTTTCGGAAATCCGAAAATTCGGAAATATAAAATTCGTGAAAACGAAAATTCGATATTAACGAATTTCTGAATTTTCGTTAAAAAACTAATTAGAAACTAAACAAATTGCACACGTCTAATATGCAGTGCTGCTGCAATTTGATTTGTGAAGCAGGACTGACTCCTATATATTTCTCTCCCTATAAGAACAATCAGGAACCTTTCCCTAAAGTATCTAATGCAGAGTAT